>NW_023995012.1:0-172154 GCF_015586225.1 Lucilia sericata
CAATAAAATTGATTTAATTAGTATCATAATGAGCGATATCTCAAAAACTATTAGACCGATTTTAAATATTTTGACGGATTTGTGTTCAGCATGTCCAAATTATTAAGAAGACTTGTTTTGCAACAGAAAATTATCCAAAGGGATCGAGTTTGAAGCAATTTTTGGATAAGATAGAGAGTTTTGCATTCAGAATTTTTCTTTTTTTAAGATAGAGAAATTTAAAAAATGCTATAAAATTGCCAAAAAATATTTTTTTTTCTTTGAAATTTATATCACTGATGCGCGATAGTTTGCTGAATATTTTGCCATCAAAATCTCATTTTCATAAAAATGAGAGATAGCGACTATTGAATATAGTCCCTCGATATATTTTTGATTATAAATAAATTTTTAATAAATTTCCCATTTTTTCTTCTTATTTTTCATATCAAACACAATTTCGAGAAATATTAGAAAAAATGAAATCTTGTCTAAAATTTGTATGTGTAAATTTGGTATAAGTTTTATTTAAAATGGTTGATAACAAAATAATATTTTACTATGTTTCAAGAAAATTTCCTCTATCTAATGACGATAAAAACACGAATACATTTAATGTAATGACATAGTTTTATTAGAATATTTCCCAAAATTGGTTAAATTTCCTTAATATTTCTCATTTAAGTGTTTTGTGACACTAAGTGATCGGTGGAATTTGTAATAACTTTTATTTATTGGAACGATAATTGAATATATAATTGAATATATAGATTTTTGGGGTTCAAAAAAAATATGAATTTTTTTTTAAATATTACATCAACGATATTTTGTGCGAACATTAGAAGTACAATTATCTTCTCGTGAATAATTTTTAGCAAAAGCCGCCAAAATTATAACGATTAAGTTAAAAAATTCCCAAAATCACGTTTTTACCTGAAACTGATTTTTAATAGATTATGGTGAATTAATACATTAATTTACAATTATTAACTAAAAAAATTTTGCATTTATGTTTGATAGATTAAAATTTGTGAGGATTTGAATTTATTTATTCATATATTCGAATGCATTTTTTAAATTGCATTAAATCCAAAATAATTATATTTTTTCGAACAGCTTATAGATTTGCTATAGATCTCATAATAGCAATCTAACAATATATAATTTTATTAATTATAATTAGCGGGTATGGTGTGTTTTATCAGTTTTTCTTTTTGAAAGAAAAGCACTGCGTTTTCTGTACACGAGAAATTTTAATGCAATTTCTCATGTGGTTAGCCAATAACTATTTGTTTATAATTATGTGCTGCTTCTTAATTTAAATGAATAAATGATATAAAAACCGTTAAAATTAAAATCTATGTAGAGTTTGGAAATAAATTCCATACACATGCAAAATCGTCATTTTTTTCTAACGGCTTATCAATTTTGGTATAAGCTTCATTGTCAGCTACCGATTAATGTTTAGTGCTACCAATTTTTAGGTGTGGTTCGTCGAATTATCTTGTAACACAAGAACACCGTGTTTTCGGCGAAAGAGACATTTTTATGAAATTTATTTTGCAGTTAACATATCTCTGCTTATCTACAATTAACTGCTTTTTATTTGTAAATTTCAATGAATGATTATTCCAAAAAACCGTTAAAATGAAAATCTGTTCGGTTAACTTAAATTTTGTAAAGAAATTATGTATACATGAATCAACTTCTTTATACTTTTCAATGCAGAAACGTACTTTTTTCGAACGGCTTATCAATTTTCGTATAAGCATCATTGCCAGCTACCGGTTGTTGTTTAATGTAACTAATCTAAGAAACCCCGCGAATTCAGTCCACGAAAGGCATTGATTATTTTTTTATATAAAGATTGATTACTTATAAAATTCTGAATTTAAAATTGGTTTATAACGTCAAAATTCGCTAAAGTAAAAAATGAAAAATACGCAATTTATTGAATTTTATCGCGGCCTTACGATTTCAACATGCAAAATTTAAAAGCACTAGAGTTCGCCCCACGGCCGAAATTCGACCGGATCCATTGAAGGAAAGATTGCTTACTTATGCTGCAAAATAAATCCCTACTTTTATAGTTCAAATTTCTGAAAAAAATTATTTCAATTGCTATTATCAAAGTGTATAACTTGCTTTGATCAAAGTATTCTTTTAGAAAATGTGATAAAAAGAAGTTTAAAATCTAAGTTCTATAATTATTTATGGAATATATTTTTAAAAAACATTTATACTTTTTTAAAAGCAAAAACAACGAACATTTCTTCCTTCCTTAGTAGATATTCTATGAAGCTGTACTACTTATAGGCCTTTAAGCGAAGACCTTTTAATAGGCATTCTATTAGCTTACGCATAGAAGTGCATAGGCAAGAGAGATTTTGCAACAGGGATAAATTCTTATATCTGGAGAATAAGACTTTAACGCCTCTTTACTAAAAGAGTTTGTCCATGATTTAGGTATTATTTAATTTTTCATAATTATTTAAGTACTTCATAAAAGAAAACGTTAATAAACTACAAATTCCAGCCTTATATTAATATATGTATGTAAGTTTAATAGCGATAAATTGCTAAAGGAGGTATTAGACGACATGTATTTAACTCTAATACCACCTTAAGTAAGGGCAGCTATCAACCCAGAAGTCATGATTTGTATTTGACCCGTTTCAACATTTTTCTATTTTTATAAAACATATAAGTAACCATCGCCTGCACAAAGTACAGTTTTCACTTTACATTACTATTTCTATAACCGCCTTTTCCTAATTGGTTAGAATAACCCGAAAAAGAAGAATATCATCAAATCCTCACTGTGCTAAACCTACGTATTAGAGATAAACTGATTCATTTATTACGCTGTATCATGTACCGACGTGACCAACATTTTTATAGGCTTTGTTTTTGTCCATCATTAAAATCTTAAAAATCAATAAAAACTAACATTTATGTAGAATTGTTGTCCCACCAATGTTTTCCTAGATCAAACATCATCATCCTCTTGTATCTTACATCAATAATATAATTATTACATTCACAATTTATCACTTTACACTTTTAAAAAATAAAAAACAATAAAATCATATTTTCGCTTTGCCTAAGCCTGTCTGTATACATATTAGTTTACAAAAATCTTATTAAAAACAACATCATTGCAAAATACAAAAATAAATCATCATCAGAGAAGTAACATGTTTTTACACTCTCCTCTCTTTTTTCTACAATGAAAAAAACAGTGTTGTTTTGCTTTCTTATTTTGTTTTCTATTTTTTAATTCAAGCAAATGTTTGTGTGATTGTGTATTGGTAGGAACATTAAACGCTTATATTTCCGTAAATACTGAACCGATTTTGATCATATATAGATTCTGCAGTGAGGCTCGCGAATCTGCATTCATCAAAAAAAGAACCAAGGAAATACGTCAAGTAATAGAGCCGGAAAATGTTCCCAATCGTTTTGGCTTTGCGTATTAATATATATATGATGATTTCGATCACGCGATATTTTGTGTATATTGCGCTGTTAGTGTGCTTCGTTCACATTTATTTTTTTAATATTTAAGCTTCTCCCACAGTGATATCTTCCAGGGCACATGGCATTTGGATATATACATCAAACGACGCGTAATTACAATCATGTCTGTTCTGTAAATCGATTCGGTTTCAAAACCGAGAAGCTTTTAAAACCGAATTTGGTGTTCTGCAAATCGAATTTTTATTTGGACTTCAAATTCAGAAAAATAAACATATTTTAAATGAAAAATGGACCATAGCATTTATTTGAAGTAACAATTATATTAAAAACACAAAAAATAAATTTTTAAATTATTTGAATAAAATTAAAATCGATTTACTTTCGACTAGATTTGTATACTCGGTTTTAAAACGAGAAAAAATTATGAGAACTCGTTTTTAAACGAGAAATTTACTCGGATTCGGTTTACAGAACAGACAGGAATGTTTACTTTTTCTCATTTCAAAATTTTGCACAACCGAAGAGCCGCAAATATTAATCCAAAAAATCTGCAAATTTTATAAAATTGTATAAATTTGGTTTCAAAACTTTGCGACCACGTAATTCTTTACTTATAATTGGCACAACAATTAAACATGAACTGTAGTAATTCAACAAGTGTATACAGTCTACATAAGACTTTCTCAGTTGTCATAATTTCAATCATAATACAACCATTACCAGGTGGAATTAGTAGAGAGAGTTGTCAACTTTCTGCCTTATAAGGTCAAACACAGAAGAACTGAAAAGAGAAAAACTTCAAAATATCCAAATGAAAAACCACGAAAAATACTATAACATGATTCTTGAACGGCACACGCAAACAGCATTCCACACTTTTGTATCCTGTTTTTGTTTTTATTGGCTTTCAAATCTTTTATTCAAATTATTCAATTTAATTTTTTTCAGAGAAAAATGTTCAATAATTTTTATTTGATGTTTTATTTGATATTTTTTAATTTTCTTTTTTGTGACAATTCAAGGTATGTAAAATTGACAACTTAATTTTCTACTGTTTTTTGAGAAATTTTAACTTTTAACGCTTGTATTTATAAAAAAATCTTATTTTGCTTTTAATGCACTCAATAGTTAAAGCACACTTTAGCCTCATATGTATAATAATTATATAATATTTAACAAATATTTAAAAAATAAAGATATTAATTCATTTATAAAAATGGCATAGCTAAAGGTCCAAACACATACAATACTTTACGATGAACTCCGACTGACAGCTTGTGTTTACTGCCAGTATTTAAATGAGAGCGGTCACAATCAATACGTCAAAAAGAAGAGAAAGAGAAAATGAGAACAAAAACAAAACTGTCAAAATTATTGTTTGTCTTTTTTGTTGTGTTTAATTGTGATTTGTGTGTGTGAAAAACACAATTTTTAAATTAAAATTTTTTTTATACTTTATATTTTTTATATTATTAAAACATATTTAATTATTTGTTCATACTTTAACAACGCAACGTTTGGGCATCACATTTTTTACGTTGCGTAGCTGTCAGTCGCAGTTCGTCGTAAAGTATTGTATGTATGTGTTTGGACCTGTATGCTCTATAGCCAAACGTCAACATTTGGTCAAAACTTGTTTATGTGTTAGTAATTTATTCCAGCAATCATTGAGGAAGAAGAAGCATAAATTTCATTTTTATTTAGATTTTGCGACCGCAACATAATTTTTTTTACCGCATGGTGATAAAAATATCTATGAATAAATTTTATGCGTTATGTGTCTATACTGTTACACATACAATTTTTACCATTATTATAAATGTAATTTTAGCTGTAAAAAACAATTATTTATTTTTTTAAATTATTGTTTTATTAATGAAAAAATGTTTTATTAAAAACTGGATATTTTTCTTGGTATATTTCAATTAAAATTTAGTACTGTGCCTTTAAATAAATTCGAATATGATTTTTTTCATTCATATTTCATTTACCTTGCAGCAAAAAATGTGATGTTGTCTCACCAAAAACTAAATAAAAATGAATTTATGCTTCTTCTTCTGAATGTATGCTTCTTCTGCTTCAATTTCAGTTGAAAATCAAAAGTATTTTGATTTTTATCAAACCAGTGCGTGTGAGTTTTTTTTCACTAACACAATCAAAAAAATTCTTGTGTGTGTAAATTTGTTTGATCATTGCCATCACCCTTAAAGATATACGCTTGTATTTATAAAAAAATCTTATTTTGCTTTTAATGCACTCAATAGTTAAAGCACACTTTAGCCTTAAAAACCATTAATAAAATTGTGATATTCATAAACAAATAATAAACGTATATTAACTATTGTGCTGATTTATGTTTAAGTTGGCAGCACTGTACAATATGGCTGTCATTTTATGTGTTAGTGTTGCGTACAATTAGGATAAAATATTTGTTGATTCGGTTTTCTTAATTTCATATTTTTGTTTATAATAGATTTTTGACAATAAAAACAAACTTTTAAGAAAAATAAATATATATATGGCTTTAATAAATGTCTATTTAGTTCAGATGTATAAATATAACATATAATTTCTAATTATTATTAAAAGTATCCGAATAACGGATATTTTGCGACAAAATATACATCACTATGACACATTTTCTTATTTTTACTTATTTTCCTTGTAATTTTTGATAAATTTTTGCAAATATTGATAAATTTCTTTGATATTAATGCCGGCGAATATATTTTGCATTAGTATAACACTAATCAATATAATTTACATGGTTAATTACTTTATGGCATTATATTTAACCAACAAACTTTGAAAAAGCCAAATCAAATGATTTTGTCCATCATTTGGTTGACAGACGGGCACTTCCAAATTGCCTAAAAATAGTGCTGGACAATTGGAATATTGTCAAAAATATTCATGCATTTATCCAATAATGCGTAGATTTGAGTTTTTTCCTCAAAATATAATCGTTTAAAAATTTTCTGGGATTTTATTTACAAAATTGTAAACGTTAAAATTAGAATTTTTAGATTTTATTTTAAAAGAAATCATAATTAGTTTTCGCAATCAATCTAAAATTACCGGAAAAATCTTTATCTGAGAAAAAAATTGTTAAAAATCAACTTATTGTTGGCTTAAAGAAGGGTCGAGCCTACAATAAAATTCTTCTAATTGTCAAAGGTTTATTGAAGGTGTTTTAAGCTATTTCACGTTTATAAATACGATTTTCCTGAATTTTGCCTAAAATTGTTTAATAAACCAAAAATAAGTTTTTATAAATACAGCCGTAAGTGTTTATTTCTATAAGATGGAACTACTCTTGACCACAAAATTATTCTTTCAAGTCTTGTGAATAAAAGTTCGTCATCGCTTAATTTTCAAGATATTAAACGATAGAAATATTTAATGCATAAAGTTGATTTCATAAAATCAACTGATAAATTTGTTTCAAAAACCATTTTCCGTGAGCCCATCAGTTAATGAAATTCTATCCTCCGAAATTTTTCCAGAATGCATTTTTATAACTTAAGGTTTAAGTCTATATTCAGAAACGGTCAATATTCGCAAGAATATTTAAGAAAAAAATAATTAAAAAACTTTTCCTCATTGGCCTGTGAAATTAATAAATTTAAAAAATTATTCAATATAGAACTTTTAAAAAATTCGAAAAAATAGACGTAATACGCGTGACGAAAATATATTTTTTATGGAAATGTGATTTAGATAAAAATAATTATCGTTCATCATAAAATCACAACTTTTCTTAATTATGAGCATGTAAATGATCAATAAAAATATATCACACAAGTGAGGCAATGTACGTATATTACTTAGAATTATTTATTTATCACGTTACGCATTTTTAAAAAATGACCTCATATCATCTGGAATAATATATTTAAAACAAAATTTGACCGTCCCACCAAACATTTAATTTCATATACGTTTTTTCAGGTTTATAATTTCATTGAAGTAATCACCCACGATATTTTTATTTATTAGGTTTCAAAATGTTGATATTCTCAAAAATTAACATTTAAAGGCGTTTTCACATAAATGAAATATTTCATGAAAAAGACTAAAAAATCAGTTTTTTGCTTTTATTTGATAGTAAATGTAAGTAAAATTTATTATCAAAACGGACAGAAACCTGCTATTTTCTGATTTTACATCTTTGATTTCAATGAAATTTACTGCACATATTATGATTGGAAAGTGTTCCTCAAATCAATGACTTTTTGATCGGAAGCCCGTTTCAGTCTAAACATATTGCGATTAAAAATGTGTAAAATATGTTAAAAATGTCTAGAAGTATATTAACATTATTGAGCACTACTTTAAATTCAACATAATATTTTATTTAATTTTTTATATTAGTTCCAAAAGGTTAAATGTATATTGAAGGAGTATATAGTTCAATGGCAAACACATATATTATCGCTCGTATACTGGCATAATTTATAATTTTTAGAATTCCAGTTATTTTCGTTAGGTTTTCCAAGTTATTTTTTGTAATGTATGTTGTTAAAGGAACGTGTTATGTATTTATATGTTTTTATGTTATGATGTTGTTTTCCGATATTTTCTTGTGGATGATTTTTTATTTAAAAATTCAAAAATAACTTTTATTTTCGGTCCCTGGTATAAAGATTTCGGTTCATATAACACTCATTTGTTTCGAATTTCATCCCTGTACTTGTATCTTTAATTCAGTGATGAGCGTTAAAGTAATTTTCTGAAGGGAATCTTATATGGGTGGTATGGTCAATTATGGACAAGAACCTTATATTATTTTGTACATAGATTTCGGTTAGTATAAAGCTTGATTATGTCGTATTGTTTGTTGTTGTTGTAATGAGCACTAAAATAATTTTCTGAAGGCGAGCATATATGGGGGGTATGTACCGAATTATGTACATTGATTTTGATTTGTAATTAACAGGAAAAACAAAATGTGCAAATGCATGTTTTTTTCGGTGCTTTGTATGTACTCATAGATAAGATATTGTTAGAACATATTTTTACATATTTAACCGTGTTGTCTATACCCGAAAATTACAATCAATACATAAAACATACATCAATACAGTTTTATCTTTATTTTACCATTTTAATCGTATTAAATAAATTTTCAATCGTATCATTAGATATATTTACAATCTCTGAATTACTGATCATGTGTCAGATTATTCGTTTCATTGTTTTCCTATTAACAAAAATATTATATGCAAAAAAACCTTAAGAAAAACATAATACATAATGTGTAATGAAAATTATGTAGAATTTGACTTTGTAAAATTTTGACTTCAAGAACTTCTTACTCTTAGATGGAGAAAGAAAAGAGATTTCACATTGAAATTTTATGAACAATGACTTATTTCTATGTATTTTAAACAAAACTTTTTCGTAAGATACAAGAATATATATAATATAATTCAAATAATAATAATACGAGGTGAATGTAGAAAATCGGTCATAAATCGGTTTAAGAAAGTATATAACTAGTTATTGGAAATTTTATAGAAAACATTACTCGGAAAGAATACATCAAATTTCAAGTCTATGTTGTTTGAAATTTGTTTTTTAGAAATCACCCTGTAGGATTTTGTGAGTTAACTAAAAATCAAGTTTACTTTTTGATAACTTCTTATGACTAGCTTCAAAGTAACTCAAAAATGATCGAGGAAATGAACAAACATTTCAATAAAATTTTAAATAAAAAATAAAATAGAAACTCGTATCAAATTTGTCAAACAATTTGTATTGAAAAAATGAAATTATGAAAATGAAAATTTGTTTCAGCAATGAAAAATGAATTTTTTATTATTAAATTAACATTTTCAGGAATATAAGACATAGATAATGGTGTATATAGGAAGGAAATGTTGCTGCATATTGAACACATTTATAATTACTAACAATTTGTTAAAAATAGTATAAAAATATAAGAAAATTGCACAGGTAACTCACAGCTGATCTTTTATTTATGCACTAGAAGCTAACTCATCTTGAGGTAACTTCTGGTTAACTGAAACTGATGTATAGTGAGTGAGTACTGACTCGTTCCTATGACATCACATTGAAAAACTGAATAGTATTTTATAAGCAAAATGGTTAGCTTTTGAGTCACCTCTGACTCATTTGTGGTTAACCATAAGTTAGTTTTAAGTTAACTCAAAATCCTACTGGGCAAATTTGGCTTCCTGGTTAACTGAACGTAAAACGGAATCCTAATAAACTAGTTCTTCATACTATGAGATGGATCAATTTTCAAAAATATATATTTTAGAGTGAAAAATGGCATTAAATATTAATTACTTCATTGCATTTTCAGTCTTCTTAAGCTTTTTAGATCATATTTTTGGTTTCCGTGGTAATGAAACCTAATCGAAACTAACACATACAAAATTATTGGGAGATATTCGGAGTTTCCCCACCGGTTTTTATCGATTTTTTTAGAATTGGTGAAGACGGTTTTTTGAAAATTGCCTATTTCCGAAGATCAAATAATCAGTTTTTTTTTATTATAAAACATTGGTTTTTATACATTTTTACCTTTTTTGTGTCTATCTAGATATATAAAAATTAATGTGTGTTTGTATGTATGTAAATATGTATGTTTGTTTGATGTCTATAGCCGCCTAAACGGCTGAACCGATTTTCTTGAAATTTTCACAGTGTGTTCCTATATGCCTGGAAGAACCACTTTATTTTGAAATTCCAAGAGGGCGAGGTGCAACGCCTACTTACTGAATAACTATTAAAAGTAGTATATCTCGGAAACTGGTACGACTAGAGTTCTTTGCACGAACAATTTTAACACATATATGAAAACTGGGAGAAAAATGGGCGAACTAGCAATAGTGGATGTGCCACATCCCACGCCCGTATTTCTAGCCAATACCAAATGACATAAATTTTACAAAACTATAACAGCTACAGTTCCCAAATTTCAGACCTGGGATAAATGCTTTAAATGTGTTAATGTATGAATTAACAATTTTTTCAACATTAAAAAAAATTATGTTAATGTAAGTTTATTGCATTAACATTAACATGGGTACATTTAATTCATTAAATTTGCATTAACATTAAATATTTTTGAATTTAATGCATTAATTTTACATTAACATTAAATATTTTTAAAATTAATGCATTAATTTTTCATTAACATTAAATATTTTTGAATTTAATTGTTCAATTCACAATCAAGTTGTATATTGTACCTACTAAAGTGAAGTAACAGTGATTGTGAACAGATATTTGCAAGTCATAAGTTTATATTTTCAACGAAAAAAAAAAAAACAATCAAAACAAACGTACATAACAATGTCAAAAATAAAAATTTAAATAAGCGAAATAAACCAAATTAATTTCTTTGAATTTGAATAACCGGACTAGCATTAGGGCATGGTACTTCCCATATGAATTAAATTTTTACATATGAGAAAATATAGGATCTAGAATATTCAAATGTTGTACATGTTGTAGGGGGCATGGTACCACTCATATGAATTAAATACAACAAATTTGAAATTTTGCACAGGAACCTTATAAGCTTTAATGCGTTCACTTAGAAAGTGTTATAGGCTAAACTTGGACTAGAAGGTGACAAAAAGGGAGTAAAATAAGTTAAAAACGTGCAAAATTTGTATTTTGAGCTTAAATACTGATTCTTGTATATACTTAAGCAAAAACATTTTCTATTATGAATTTTTAAGTGTAAGAAATATTTATTAACAAAGTACAGTTGGACCAGAAGGGGATAAACCTTTCACAGGATTCAAATTTTCAACATTGATTTCTGAAATAATGCAAAATTTATTAAACAACAAAAATTTTAGAAATTCAATAGAAAAATAGTGTATGGTTAGTATTTTATGTACTTTTTTGGTACCTTTCAAAAATATTGTTCTAATTCAATAAAATTTCATTGGTTCCTTTATAAGATCACAAGAAATAAATTTTTATCCTTATCTATTGATCTAAAGCAGTGTTGCTCAAACACATACTACCATAGACTATCATAGTTTTATTTGTGTTGGTAAAGCAGCAGAGAACAGAATTCAATTCAAAATAAAAGTATACTAATAAAATGACTATAAACTATAAAGCATATGCTAACTGTCAAATATTTATTATGGATTTTGACAGCCAGCGTATATCAAAGTCTATATATAAAAAACTATCAACTGTTCTCTCATGTTCTCCTACATTAATTCGGCTTTCTCAAAATTTTGTTGTTGTATTTCTGTGTGTATTTTAAAAACGTCGCGTACAGACCTTACTTTGACAAGTGCTGATCAGCAACTGATTTTATTTAGTTTTTTAAGTTGAGAGCAAACCAACTGATATTGCTCATTATAAAAAGAAGAAGAATTAAACCTATAGTGTATGTGTATCAACTTAGCGTCAGCAGAATTTTCTTACCCTATCACGCGTGCTATGTAATGGCAATCTTGCGCTCCTCTGATCTAAAGCAAATAAATTTGGGTTGTAGCTTTATAAATTAACAAAAAAAGGAGTAAAATTTTTATTTCGTAAATGTTTTTAATGTTGTTTTATGTTAACGAAATTTGTATATTTCTGAAATTTTAAAATTTTCAGCGGTAAAACGGTAAATCTATGAACTTGGAGCAGATTTTATAGTTTAGCCTAAGGGGAAAATTCTTAAGTATAATGTTACGAAACGCCGGACAACGCCGGGTACAAAAATCTAGTACAAACATATATTTTTGGCACAGGAATTACATCTTTTTTTTTAATTTTTTAAATGTTCTTATATTGGATTTTTTAAAAGTTTGTAATTATTTAATGCATTTAAAGAATTTAAAAAGTTTAAAGAACATTACTGATTAGAATTGAAATGCAAATATTGAAATTCGATAGTCAAAAATGTTCACTTTCATATACACTGAAAATAACCATGCCTAATATATACAAAAAATGTCGTCATTGTACGAATCTTTCGTTGTTTCGTAGTATATACGAAATTGTTCGAAATATTTTAGTATAATGCAAAATAATCTTAGAAAAATAAATTTACATAAAATGTAAATTTTGAATAAATATGGTAAAATTTACAAAATATTAATTTATGCAAACAGTTTTGTTTTAGTTAACTTTTTTTTAATAGTTCGTGAATTATATTATACTATTTCTTAATTTTTTTAAAAAATATTATAGTTTTATTTAATGATAATACAATTAACATCATTATGTTTAATTTCGCTTAAATTTACGAAAAAATAATTTGAAAGGTTTTTGTACTTTCGTAAAAATAGAAAAGGGTTTAATAAATAATATTTCGTAGTATACACGAAATTTTTGTAAATATTACGAAAAAAAAGTAGTAAAATTAAGCATGGATTATTTAAGTGTATGTATATGCATTTCGAATATATATTTCTTAAACTAAATATTTAGTGTAAATTTGAAATTAAACTCTTTATTTCAAGAAATATCAAGAGGCAAAGCTTTGTGAAAAAACAGAAGATAACGTCAAGGAAGTGTTTCCTTCACAGTGAAATTATCAAAAAAGACAAAACTTTTATGATTCATCATTTTTGCGATAAAAATTGATGTGGATTTTTATGTTTCTGTTAATTTCAATAGTTTTACGACATACAATTTTAATTTTAACTTCATATGTCAATTAACTTAATTTTCCTTAATTCTAAGTTAATTTACTGTAATACGAAACATTATCGACAATAAAAATTTCATGTCAAATATGGTCCATTTTCAACCTTTTCGCGCTCACTTTTTTGACGTGAAAAATGTCCATTGTTGTGAATTTTTTATAGAAGCAACACATATAATGAGAGCACAAATTTCTCTTCTACTGGTGAATATTTATTATTTTAGTTTTTAAATTGGACATTGACAAAATTATTGTGTTTTATCTTTATTGAAATACTAGAATAATTTTATGTTATTAAAGCTACTTTTACATTATACCACAAGTAATATGATCTGTCAAAATATTGTGTAGAAGAGAACGGATGGGATAATCTAAACGCAATATGTAATGAAACCAAAACACATTGAGAGAAAATACGGATGGACAGTCGTATGGCTCTCCTCATTTTTTGAAATTATTCAAAAAAACAAGCTTGTCTTATTAGATCATGGATGTATTTTTATGTAAACATATACAAAAGAAAAGAAACAGCTGTTTTCATTCTACTTTGTTATTATCTTATACCAATTATGTAAAAGCAAAAAAATATAAATCATACGACTTTTATTCTCTTTACTAAATTACGGATGGAATTTCATTTGATTTTTCATACGTAAAGTCTTATAGTCTAAAGGGCCCTTAAAAAATGTTTTCATTTCTACGCGCTGATTTAGCGACTTATTCTAAAAAACCGCTAAAAGGAAAAATGCGTCTTTTGGGTTGTTAAAGGGCGCTAAATCTAGATCCAAAAGCGTTAAATTGGCAACGATGAGTACAAATGAATTTTTCGGGACTTTTATAATCCTAATAAATATTATAAATCTCTTAGTAAGTTCGGGACTTTTATAATACTAATATATTATAAATCTCTTTGTAAGTCAGCTTGTTGCAAAATTAGTACTTTTGATCATAAAAACTGATTATTGTCTATACATTTTCGATTAAGCTTTATAAAGTGTCTGAAATATGTATTAGCAAAGTTCTGCTTCAAAAGTTTGAGCAGAAGAATTTTATCTGTTCTAAAGCAAAAATATTTTAGACGATGAGTTTTATAGTCTCAGAAAGCCCACCCTTAGGGGAAAACGGGTAATTTATGTTCCTTCGCTACATTTTTTGTACTTTTATGAAATTCAATGGAGGAAGAGGATATGGGTAGTACTTTTGCTACTTTGCTGTTACCTTTTATAATTATTGTGTAATTAAATTTCATTTGTAGCTTTATAAAATCACAAAAAATTATAAGGAGTTTCTTCATAAGAAGACCTTCAGAGGAAAAGGTGCATTTTTTGAAACATGAAGAAAGGGAAAAATTAGCACTTTTTGCTCTAAGTCAACGAATATTCGTTATCATAAGTTAAATATATTTTAGTTTTAAGCTTTTTTATGCTTTTTCATTCTATAGTTCTGATGCACATAAATTTGAATTGAAGCTTTATTAATTGGCAAAAAAATATTTGTGAAGTATTTTTAAAAAATGTCTGAAAAACATTTTCTTAATTTTATTTCTACAGAAGAAAGCATTATACAATTTCCTTTAAGGGCATTATAGTCACTTAATGGGATGCGAGTGGGATATTTATCCAAAAATTAGTTTCTAACTCAAGAATAAGATTTTTTTTCAATATTCATCTAAATCGAACATTTCGTTCATATCGAACTGTTCACAAAAACACAAAATTTTAATATTTTTAGTATAAAAATTTTTTCCAGCAAGATAAAAATTTCATTCTTTATAACTAAGCCATAAATTATGAAATTAAATTTCATTTTCATAGAAAAGGAGTGAAAAACGTAATCATGTTTTGTGAACACTATTGTAACCCTACTGATATATGAACATTTTCTATTTTCCGCATGGATATATCAACATTTATTGTAGCAAACTTTTGCTGGAATGATAGGTTTAAGACTCTTTTGTATGTTTTTGATAAAATTAGATTAAAAATGCTTTTTTAGGTTATGGGGTATTGAAAATCTCATTATTTTGGTATATTTGTGCTTATTTGAAACATTTTTGGTTCGATTCCGCCCTGTTTATTGTTGAGGACAATTCAACAGGTAATATAGTTTTCCTCAATATATTAGATGGTTATATAAATCGTTTGTTTTGGGTCATCGTCCTACATAATGAAGTGTGGTTTACACTAAAGGATTTAAGGACTTGGCAAGTAAGAACCCCTTGAAGTGTCTACATAGGGGATTTTTTTCAATATTCCTTCTATTTTTTTTTAAGATTCCTAACTCTTCTCCATGAAACCGAACATATATCAATAAAAATCAGAGACAGTAATTGTTATTATTTTTATTTAAAAAAATTAAATTTAAAAATTTTATTTGGTTTGTATTTCATTCCTCAGAAAATACAAATTGCTTTTGATTTATATTTTCCGTAAAAATTACTGAGAACTTTTTCAAATAAAAATCAATAATAAAAAACACAAATAATTTTTAAACCATAAGGCACAAATAAAAATCAGACAATGATTTTTATTTTTATACCCTCCACCACCATCAGTGGTGATAGAGGGTATATATAACTTTGTCATTCCGTGTGTAACACCAAGAAATATTCATCTGAGACCCAACAAAGTATATATATTCTGGGTCCTTATGAAATTCTGAGTCGATTTAGCTGTGTCCGTCTGTCCGTCCGTCCGTCTGTCTGTCTGTGTAAAACACGCTCACGTTAAAACGAAGCAATATAATTTAACCAAATTCACCCAAAATATTCTTTATTATCCAGTACAGTTTGGTATTGAAAATGAGCAAAATCGGTTCACATCGGGAAAAGTTATTAATCAAAATTTAAAACAACCTCGAAAAAAATAAGCATTTTTTACACATTCTAATGTAATTTTCTCCAAAACTATGCAAGATAATTCCATGAAAATCACCATACATTCGTTTCTACACAAGATCTTGATCCCTGCAGAAAATTGCCAGAATCGGTCCACAATTTCATATACCTCCCATACAAAAGTACATATTCCCGAAAAATGGGTTTTTCGTTAATAACTTCCATCACAATGTCGATATCTTCACAAAATTTTACAAATTAAAATCTTATGTCAATAGAATTCTTTGAGAGAAAAATTTTCTGGATCGGTCCATAATTGAACATAGCTCCCATACAAGGTCCCCTCCCGAAAATCACTTAAACGCGCATAACTCATTACTAAATTAAGATATCCATATTAAATTTGGTATAAGTATTGCCCATATGCACAGAAATATTACTGTGAAAGTTTTTTCCGATCGGTCCATAATTGGTCATAGCTCCCATACAAGGTCCCATCCCGAAAATCACTTAAACGCGCATAAATCATTACTTAATTAAGATATCCATATAAAATTTGGTATAAAAATTGCCCACATGCATAGAAATATTACTGTGAAAATTTTTTTGGATCGGTTCAAAATTGGTCATAGCTCCCATACAAGGTCCCCTCCCGAAAATCACTTAAACGCGCATAACTCATTACTAAATTAAGATATCCATACAAAATTTGGTATAAGTATTGCCCATATGCATAGAAATATTACTGTGAAAGTTTTTTCCGATCGGTCCATAATTGGTCATAGCTCCCATACAAGGTCCCCTCCCGAAAATCACTTAAACGCTCATAACTCATTACTAACTATAAAATTTGGCTGAAGTATTGCTCATATACAGAGAAATATTACTGTGAAATTGTTTTCCTATCGGTCCATAATTGATCATAGCTGCTATACAAGGTGCCTTTCAGAAAACACTTAAAGGCACATAACTCATTAGGAAATAGTGATACCCATAAAATATTTGGCATTAATACTATTTTTGTACACATAAATGTTATTTCAAAATTTTTTCACGATTAGTCCAACTTTGGTCATAGCTCCCATACAAGGTTCCCTCCCGAAAATCACTTAAACGCACATAATTCATTACCAAATATTGATATTATACATTTAGCAAAATTATTGCTCTTATATACATAAATTACCCTATAAAATAGTTTTACGATCGGTCCATATTTGGTCATAGCTCTCATACTAGGTCCCCTCCAGAAAATCACTTAAATGCACAATATTCATTACCAAATAATGATATAGATACAGAATTTTGAAATTTTGTTTTTATATATAATTCGTCATAGCTCTCATACAAGGTCCTTTTACGAAAATCTCTTAAACGCACATTACTTATTACCAAATAAAGCTATTGATACAAAATTTGCCACAAATATTAGTTTTGTATACAAAAATTCTATTTCAAGATTTCTCACGATCGGCTCATAACATGGGTGCGGTCGGTCCCATACAAGGTTCCCTTCCGAAAATCACTTAAACACACATTACTTATTACTAAATTACGATATAGATATAAAATTTTACTGAAATATAGCTTTTATGTACAGAAATTTAGCTTAAAGAATTTTTTACGATCGGACTATAATTGGTCATATCTAGGTCCTGCCCCTGAAAGCACTTTAACCGTATTTAACTAGTTGCATTATCAATTTGTGTAGATTATATATATGTATTTTGAAAATCCTTTAATTTTCACACACATGCATACATTCAAATTACTAAATATCGCTAAGCGCTATAAAAATATAAAGAAAATTGCGTTTGTAATGTTCAATAAATCATGGAATTGTAATAGATTTAAGCTGTTTAAATCTTGGGATTTTTCTATTTAAGACATGAGAAAACTTATTTCTACAAATATTTGATCAATTAGAAAAGTATTAATATAAAAGTCATTGACTGATTTCTATTTTTTGTGTGAATAAATAAAAATTACTGATTGAGTATTATTAAAAACAACATAAATAATTTTTTATTGAAACAAATAGAATAAAAATCAAAAATAATTTTTATTTTTAATTTATATTATAAAAATCAAGAAAAAAAGTTTATTGAAGAAATCGATTAAAAAAGGTCTGGGAAATATTTTGGTACATTCAAAACATTTCTAGGACGATTCTTTCATACTGATTTTTTTAAGCAAAAATTTCATGGATAATAATTATTTTCTGTCTCTGATAAAAATCCTACTCCAAAACTTTAGTGAATTTTTAGTATTTCTTTAGTTGGAGCTTTCCGCTGGGTCCCACTAACTGTAAATGTAACCAACAGATCTGAAATAGTTTATTTCTACCACGATACGAGTTTCCATTGCTTAAACGTAAAATTTAATTGCTCTATTGCGAATTTCGAGGTGCTTAAATGAAAGAGCCGAAATATTCCTAATATTTTGACAGGGATTACTATTGATTTGGGGTTGATTCCATAAAAAAAAGTTAAGAATCCTTAGGAAAATAGTCCGCATATTAAAGGCAGAACCTTAGATTGATCCTTTAAGGGATTCCTATCTCCATATCCAGGAAGTCTTAGGGTGTGAACCACACACAGCAAAAGGTTTACATAACCACCTAGGGACTTGAGAAGCACGGCATTAAATGTTTGGATTGGCCCCAACAATTATCAAGACGGAACCGAACCGAAAATAATATGTGATCTACAATGCCACATAATCTGGAAAAGCTGTAGAAGACGATGAATGAAGAATGCAAAAGAGACTTAAACCTATTATTAAAGCAAAAGTTGGTTCCAATAAATGCTGATATATCCATGCGGAAAATAGAAAATGTCCATATATCAGTAGGGTTACAATAGTGTTCACAAAAACATGATTACATTTTTCACTCCTTTTCTACGAAAATCAAATTTAATTTCGTAATTTATGGCTTAGTTAATTTTTCAGGACGTAATATATTTACCCCCTTATTCACAAACAAAATTTTTATTTTATAAACAGTTTATAAATTAGATTTTGTATGGAAATTTTGTTTTATAAACCTTTTATAAAATAAAAATGTTGTTTGTGAATAAGGGGGTTAAAATATAAAGAATGAAATTTTTATCTTGATGGAAAAATTTTTTATACTAAAATGTATTTCTTTACAGATAATTTAATTCCACAAGTTAAAAGTATCATCAGATGATGTAAGATCATGCGAGGTATGTAAAATGATAAAGAGATAGTTAATTCATGTATATGGTTACAATATTAATAAAATAAATAATATATATGGTGGATTATCAAAAACTTTTAATTCCTTTGGAATTTAATTTTGTTCCTTATAACTTCTGTTATAATGAACTCTGGAATTTTATTAAATTCTGTTTTATTATAAAGTCGTATAGCCGTCAGATTTGATGGATATCTTCATCAATTGTTAATGGTACAAAAAACTTCTTTAGTAAACAGTGATGTATATATCCATCAGGCCTGATTAGTCAATCCTGACCAATATTTCCATCATCCTTGATTAGTAAACAACAAAAGAGTGAGCAGCTCAAATATATGTTTCAAAGTTTATTTAATTCATAAGTATGAGGGAGATGAAATATCACACGTACGCAAATGTTTCCATCTGTTTTTCATATTGGCCTTAAGAAGAAACTTTGTTCTACGCTATGATGAATATATCCATCAAAAGTACCAGTCAAATGGCTGTCACTGTTCTTGAAGGGTTGTTTATGTCGATACTCGCTGTACTTACATTTTTAAGCCAGTAACCCTACAAGAACAGTGACAGTCATTTGATCGGTCATTTGACTGGCACTACTGATGTATTATTTCTATCACAGCGTAAAGCAAAGTTTCTATCAGTTTCTTAAGGCAAATGGACAAAAGTGATGGAAACATTTGTGTACATGTGATTTTTCTTCTCCCTTGCACTTATGAATTCTATCGACTTTAAAATTAAAATGATGTATTTATCGGTCATTGTTGACTAATCATATGTGATGAATAAATCCGTCAAATGTGACGGCTATACCAATTTATAATAAAACACAATTTATTAATATTTTAAGATATATTTTATTAATATAATAAGCATGTACATAAATTAACAATCATTTCACCATTTTACATACCTCGCAGGATCTTAAATCCGCTGATGCTCCTTTTAATTTGTGGAAATAAGTTGTCTGTAAGAAATACATATAAATATCGAAATATAAAAATTAAAAGTAAGTAATCATGTTACCATAGATTGATTAAACTCCGAAGTATTTATCTTCAGCTCCACTTCCTGCGCTATTTTTAAATTATGTTTATAATAATTCTCTTTATTTTTAATAATTTATAGTCTTTGTAAATTTTTAAATTTTTCGATTCTTGATCTTTGGCTTTTACAGAAATAATTAATTTATAACGTCGAAAAATATAACTCTAAAACACAGTAACAGTCAAATGTAGTTGTTTCACTCTTTCATATGCAAATGAAATAAATATTTTTTCGGTATGGTACACTAAGAATTCCCAAATATTGCAAAATTTGACCTTTTAACATTCTTATGGGTTAAGAATGTCCGATTTTAATAAAACTTCGGATATATATTTTGTATTATCTAGACTATAATACTCTGATAATACTCTATTTAAAATGTGCAACAGTAAATAATTAATACGTATTCTCTAAAATATTACAAAAAAATCGATTTTTCCGAAATCCGCCGAGTTCAAATCGCAGGTACAGCTAAACCGTAAAAATTATTAATCTAATTTTTTACCGTTTAATAGCCTTATCTATTGACCATAAATCCTAATGAGATCTCCTAAAAATTTTGAAATTTGTTTAACAAAGTTTAAAAAAAACTGAAATTAGAGATTTGAAACGGCCGTTGAAAAGATCAAACTTTTTTGACCATAGCTAAGAAGAAGTTTGCGTTATCTTATAAGGGCAAAACCTAATATTCGAGTAATTATAGATATATTATAAGTAACAAAATGTTTTTTTAGAATATATCCCCAAAAACGTAAATTTTTTTGTCACATTTCGAATTCATGTGCCGTGGGACACGTTAATGGCCTGGGGAAATTGCAATAACTTTTAAAGTTTTCAAACAATTTTTGTGTTATATATCTTTCCGAAATGCTTACTCTGTGCACATTACGATTCCTTTACAACAAAGTTCAATTTATTACTAAATCGCCAAATTTGAGCAAAAACTGAAAAAAAAACTATATTTTCCCCTTGTAAATGCACTTGAAAACTTCAGAGCAGTTGCGGCACCTGTTAATGTTATCCTATCAGCCTATTTTTTTGTATGACATAGTTTTACAACCCAAGGAACAATTCTAGATAGCAAAGCATTTTTTTAATTTTTAAAAATTTAAATGTTCATAAAGTAGAGAGATAATAAGCTAGTGGTCTGAAATTATGGACATACATGAGTTTTGGTATATTATACCGAAATATATAAAAACATTTACTTATTTTAAAAGATTAACGCAAATACAAGGCATTTTAATTCAGTTTCATCGATTCTTAAAAATATTTGATTTTGCTCATATACTTTTGTGGGGCTACATGTGTTAGTAAAACCACATTTATCTTCTCCAAAGTCTAAATACGAATTATGAATAATACTATAGGGTAATTCCAAAATAAATCGACCAATAAACGCTGTTTTTAATTTTTGTCCCCTTCGATTTACTTCAAATCAGGATCATATATTCTACTCCTTAATGCGGTTTCTATGCCGTATAAATTTGATCCTTAACTTATTCGATTCATATGTTATGGGTCTCTAAAATAGGACATGTCGGGTATTTTTGTTCAAAATTAGAAATGTTGATGACTAAATAACTTTGCACTATGGGTCAGAGAGCAACTTTGATGAGAAAAGTATAATTAAAAAATTATATGTGTTCCTTACTCAAGGCTGTACAAAAATTATCACAATGACGTTTGTAGTTCAAAATATATTGAGGTTAGAAAAATATATCTCAATTGAACGAAAAATGACTATAACTCTAAAACTGCTGATAATACGAAAAAATTATCTGAAGTCAATATGAAGTAAATATAATTCTCTAAAAATTTTGTAATGACTCCTAAATCCGTAGGATGTACGAAAAGGGAGATATATAAAAAAAATTTATTATTTTGACCTATGACCTCCAATATTTCAAGTACATATATAAGACATGATTTCACATATTTTTTACCATCATATTTATAACATTTATAACAAGTTGATGGTCTGTGGCAATTTTTACTTTATTCGGCATGAAAACCTTAATTTACTAGACTATAAATGTGTTAAAATGTCTAAAATGCTCTCATTTCCTATGGAAATTGTAAATGTAGCTAAATAAAAACACCTATAACTTCCAAACCCATTGAGATCCCATTCTAAAATTTTTACACGGTAATAACAATAATTTTGTATATTTGTCATAAAAAATTAAGAAAAACAAAATATCCTTTTTTAAGATATTCACTTTATGGTCCTTGTGCCAGGACTTCTTGTAATTTTAATGAAATGTCAAAAACGAGTAATCGAAGTCCTGTCGAACGAAGCATCATTTTTTAAAATCGGATAACTGGTTTCAGTTACCTAGGGTAATTTCACAGACATTTCGACCACTTCAAATTTTCAACACTTTCGATTTAGTTATAACACGAAACGTATATTTTACTCTTATTTGCGGTTTATATGGCGTATAAATTGGATCCTTATGTTATACGGTTCATATTTTATTGGTCTCATGTAATCTCTCATGTCATGTAATTTTAATGAAATGTCAAAAAAGAGTAATCGAAGTCCTGTCGAACAAAACATTATTTGTTAAAATCGGATAACTGGTTTCAAAGTTATTCAGTCATCAACATTTCTGATTTTGAATAAAAATACACGACATGTCCTACTTTAGAGACCCATAACATCCCACCAAAAAATAATTGATGTCATACTTTACAAACGACATCTTAATCGCAAATTGCATACTTTTCGCTTTTGTAAACCAAACATATCCTTACAAATGAAATCACAGTTAAAAATGAGGAAAGAGATGTAGAAAAGTCACTACAAACAACATATTCGAAGTACTTAAAATTTTGATGAAAAACCAATGAAATTTACATAAGCGTTTCATTGAAAGAATGTGGTTTATTTTTGACGTACATATAAATATCGGATTTTTACAGCTTCTAAAGATAAGATTAGATGTTGTTCAAAGTTGTCAAAAATGAACAACATCCCTCCAATGACACGCAAATGTAAAATTCATAGGGTTTTCACCTGAATTTGAAGCACTTCGGGATACTACTTGTGATGAAAATTCTACATCTTTATCCACACTTTTTTTGCTGGGATATGAACCGAATAAGTTAAGGATCCAATATATACAACATAGCATAGAAGAAAATCAAAGAGTTCAAATATTTAAAACAGCCTCAGCAAAAATAAAATGAAGAACTTCCAAAAGAATAACATTTATTATCACTTCAAAAGTAGCACTGACGTTTAAAGACTTCCGAAGAAGCGAAAATAATTTTATTTTTTCAATGCTGAAGATATATTTTTCGATCTTACATTTTATGGGATAAAAAATGTTATATTTGAGCTTTTGTATTAAATGTTTCTATTACCTTAATTAATGTTAATATTATTTAAGTAAAATTAGTTGTTCTCTATAATACTAGAATTTCACTTCCGAATAACTTCAAAAAAGGGCATTATAATTACTTCTTGAGAATGACTTCAGAAGTAGTGAATTTTAAATCAAATAAAAAGGACATCCCTCCTATGACAAGCCTGTGTTAAAATCATCACTTCTTCCGGTCTTTTTCAGTATTTCCATGGAGTAAATTCTACTTCTTTTTCGCATCTTTGAAAGTTCTTTTTTTGCTGGGTCGTTTTTTGGTCGAATTACCCGTACTCATTCTCTCAACAGCATTACCATACTTTCAAAATATGTTTATACATTTTGTAACGAAAAATAGAAACAAAAGAAAATACATAAATATAAATATCGTGAACCTATATTCAAAAAGTGCGAACTCAATTTTGGGCAAAGTGAGTTTTTGATGCAAAAGGATTTCTCAATGCATGATCCACGTCTGGTATAAATTTGAAACCAAAAATGTAATATTTGCACGTTTAACAAAATTTTTTGTTAATATGCTATCTCAAAGTTAAATTTTTATTGAAGAAAATAAGTGCTAACTTCCATATAAATTTTACATTTTTTAAAACTTCAAATTTATTTAAAATTTATTTTGTATATTAACAAGATGAACATGCTGAATACAAAACAGGTGAAGATTAATAAATTGAATGTATAGTTTTTAAAATATGATCATTTATATATTTGTATATAATGCCAGTTTTAGACTTTAAATAATGTTTTTCCGAAAAATGAAAAGTTATTTCAGAAATCGTTTATAACACTAAGATCTATAATATTCTATGGTTCCAATTTAGAATTTTGATTATAAAAAAGTCTTTAAATGTGCAAATTATGGAGTATTATTCAAAAAATATTGGTACTTTTTATATTCAAAAACTTTTCATAATTTAAAATATTTGTACTGAGAATAAGCAATAGTAAACAAGCAGATATGCCATGAGTTTTTCTACTTAAATGGTGAAAATGCATCTTATTGGACTTACTGGTTTGACTTATATCCCTTAAAAAAAAAAAACATTTCATAAAATTATAAAATAACGCATATTATTAGAATAAATTTTTGTTCTATTCTTTGAACAAACCATGCTAACTTAGAACAAATATTTGTTTTTTTGTCGACCAAAAAGTGCTATCTTAAATAATTAGCGACTTATGTGCAAAATATTAAAATTTTTTCATAGGTAAGAATTAATAAGGATGTTAAAAACGTATTCTGGAAGAAATATTGTCTTTTAGTGTAATATTTCACGAATTAAATAGTTTTTTTACTTTCCTGAAAACTAGACTTTATTGATTTAGCACTTTTTGAATATAGGGTATCGATATGAGAGAATTTATAGTTATTGTCGCAGCTTTAATTATGGGCCTATGTCGTTTTGACAACGTTTTTGCTTGAAGTTACAGTCATCATCTATAAATATATATATTTTTTTTTTGCCAATGAAAAATATATAATTTTTTCAGAAGCCAATCTGATTAAGTACACACTTTTAATCATGGCATACATAACAAGGTACCAGCACTTGAGATAGAACGAACGATTGTGAATTTTTTTATATGGGGTTTGACAACCGTACGGTGTAAGCCTGTATACAAGTCTATGTAAAATGTTTTTTAAGTCACACAGGTATGTGGTGAAATTACTTTTTAAAAAAAGAATTTTTGGATTATTTAATATGTAATCAAGTTCTACAGTTGAATATATAATTTTTTATTTTTTTCAACTAGGCCCCTTAAATAGAATGCATTTTGTTGTCTGTGCAGTATTTTTTTAATAGTTTTCTTAATTAACCACAACGCTTCAAATCGGAGGATTTCAAATCGCTCGATTTCCATCAAATACCGGATTGTATATTTTTTCTGTGTTATAAATATCAACACAGTCACATAATTATCAACCGATTTGTATACTGTTTACTTAAAATATAACATAAAGCTGAATCTAAAATAATTAATCATTTTTTCACTTGCCAAAACTATTAAGGTCCATAGTCTAAGTATTTTTTAACAGTAATAAAAAGTTTTTTATTCTGGATATTAAGTACTATAACAAATAATATTTATTGGTTTAAATTTATAAACAAAAAGTTAAAATATTTAATTATTTCTCTGTAATTATTAATTGGATAATAACTCCTTGTTGAATCTATACCCTGGCTTGATGATTTCTATTCTTACATCCATGTTCATAAACAACATTTTATTTTGTAAAATGTTTATAACACAAATTTTTCATACCGAATTTGTTTTATAAATTGTTTATAAATCATATTATTATGGATAAGGTTGGTGTTTATTTGAATTTTAAATTCCGTAATATTTTTATTTTTTATTAAGTATACTAAACTAAATCTAATAATATTTTTTTTGTGAAAAATAAGTAAATTTATTTGTTATATTTTCTACGCAGTCCTTAGCTTTGATATCACACTTTTTAAATTTTTCATTTACAATGCTGAGCAAAATAATAGACTTATTTTTATTTGTTTAAAATATTTCATAATAAATATTATCTGGAAGTTTTAATTATTTACTCAAAAATTACACTGAAAATGCAATATTTACAATAGTTCATGTTTTTTCTTTATTTTATTGAATGTAAAAATCTGCAAAAAATCATTTTTCTATTGTTCAAAATAATAGACTTTTTAAAACTTCTTTGAAAAAATATTTTTTATTTCCTAAAAGACCAAAACAAAAATATTTTTTTTATTCATATTATAGAAATTTAAAACCAGGGTGCTCATCATTGGTGTTTAAAACGCATAGAATACTTCCCACTAAGGAGAACTGCCCGGTTTTCTCCGACCTGTTTTTTGCTACGGAGTTGCTGTCAAATAATTTGGTTTATTGAAAAAATATTTTTTTTTAATATGCGGTCTTTAGTTTTAAAAAATAAATATAAAATAAATTTTTTATTAGTCGGATGATAAATAATTATGAAGTTAATGTATCGTTAATTAATTCATAAATATTTAAAAAATTTATAGACGGCCACCGTTTTTCTGAAGGAAGTCTATATTAATTTAGATTTATATTGATCCTCATAGAATTTAGTTTATGACTTAAGTTCATTTATTGCTTATTTATGATTATTAAGTGCGATACTAATATTTATAAAACTAATTAATATAAACACAAAAACTATTTTCTGAAATGGGCCTTATATAGGCATTGGGTCAAATGTGGTCCAATTTTTAAAAAATTAACAGAATTATTTTTGGATCCTTAAAACATAATCCTGAATAATTTTATAACAATTACTGTATAATCGGGACACTTACGAGTTTTTAAGTGGGACTGTGTGGTTAAAAGCAATAAATCACCATCTTTCTTGGACCATAATAATTGTATATACAACATTTTTCCCAGATATCTTCAAACTTCTGATATGTTATTGGAGTCCTTTAAGCTTAGTTAAGTAATATTATTTTTGCTTTTTTACTAAGTAATATTATTTTTGGTTTTTACAAATTGTAATGGTATAGGGTATAAAATTCAATATAATTCCTGGTTTTTACAGTTGATAATATATAATAATCTTTCTATATTCATGTAAAAGTGAAATTAATGAATACATGTATAGTATTTATTTGATAGATTTACTGCATTTCACCCTGCTTTAAACTCGGTAAAACTATTTTAACAAATATTATATCTTTTTCTAAAAAAAGAAAGAATGTTTTTTATAATAACCACTATTTTTATTACTGACAATACTAAAAACGATTGTACCAAAATATTTTTAAAATTATAATTTTTACGAGAGATATATCAAAATATTTCCTTTTTAACTGCCTATTATTTTGCACAGCATTTTTAATAAAATTACCTAACAAAAGTATCCAAATTGTTCCTGTATTTCATATTTGACTATATTATATGAAACACAAAACAACTTTGAAAATTTTGCTTTGAAATTTTGTATCTGACAATTTAATTTTTCTTATCAAATTCACAAACCATCACAAATTTTGTATCTGGCAATTTAATTTTTCTTATCAAATCCACAAACCATCACAGGGTATATACATACATTTTGAAAACTTGGGAGCATTATTATCCATACTTAATTTTTAAGTAGGTATTTCTATCGCTACTTAATACTATGTTCTCATATCCATGTTTTTAACGTGTTTTTTGAAAAACAGAATGAGTTAAAACACAACCGTTCATATATTAAATTATAGTATTTTTTGCTTTGAAATGTTTTTCGGGCTAAAAGATTTACTTTTAAAAATTAAGAAATTCATTTAAATTATACTGAATTGATGATTTAAACACAATTATTTATTAATTTAAAACATTTTAAATTCTTTTTAACAATAATATTGATATTTTTTGTAATTTCAATTTTTAATTTTGACATTTCTTTTTGTTCTAGCTGTGTTAATTAAACAAAAGTACGAAAAAAATCATTCCTGATCTAAAAACATTATGTGTTTTATAATTAAACACGTCGAATTGAGATGTTTTTGAACATGAAAAATGTATGGAAAAACGAGTCGAATTGAAGTGTTTTTTGAAAAAACATGATGTGTTTCAAAAAACACGAAGGTGTGAACGTATTATAAGCTGGCTAGACACTATAATATTCAGTAAAACGACATGTCAAAATTTTTAAATAAAATTAAAAATATTATAGTCTAGATACAGAATGTAATAAAACTTAATGAAAATACGGATGGAAAATTGAAAATGGTATTATTTTAAAATTTTTTTTTTTTTTAAATTTCAAAACGATTGGATTTTTCGTTTTATTTGAGCTTTTTTTTATTTAAACAAAGAAAAACATAAAACAAGAAAGAAATTTCAAATAAAAACAGAAACAAAATGAAAAATTACGTTTTTTCTTTGAATTTTTTCAAATTGAAGTTTCATTTTATATCAAATCTGATAGTGTAAAAACAAAATATATTTTCTATTTGATTTTTTTTTGATAATCATACCAATATTCATTTTATTTTGTTTTGGCAGTATGAAATAAAAATCTAACGACTTCTCTCATAGTGTGTAGGTAGCTTTATCAAATTTATACCTACTTTAATGTACTGAAAATTTATATAAACTTCGAAAAAAAAAAACACAATTTATATATTTTTCAGATTAATCTTTTGACTGTGTATATAATAACGCCTATTCTGGTGAAGAAGTTATTTCACTGCGATATGGCGATGCAAAACACACATCAAAAATAGTAAAGAATAGTGTTCTGAGCATAATTTTCTATTGATGTAGTGTCCAGCTCCATGTCCCCAACCCAATCCAATAGAAAATTTGTGGTGAAACATGAAGAAGCGGTTGAAACAGTACCGATTAACTCCTATCAATTTATGCGAACTTTATCAGCGGATTGAGCAGGAGAGGAAGAGCCATCTAAATAAAGTAAATGAAAAATTGGTAGAAAATATGCCAAAATGTGTAAACATTTATGAACGTAATAACGAATTTTGAAAAATATGTGTTAAAAATGCAATTTTTCCCAAAATTTTTTGTTTGGTGCAAAATGGAGTACATGTGAGTTATTTTAGTTTTGTCTGTTTTTTTTACTTAGAACTTGATGCTTATTGATTTGAATTGCAATTCATTTTGTTACATATTAAACATAAAATAAGTGACAGAAAAACTGTTTGAATTTGCATTATTATTTTTTTTTTTATTCCATGAGAGGTCTTTTGTCATTTATTCTCCCTACTGTATTTATATATGGGCATTTTCATATCTAGTGACCAAACTCAAAAAAACGATTTTGACAAAATTTGCACCAATGTTAGTACTATTGAATAGTAGGCTAGACATCCCACTAAGTATAAACAAAGCTCTTAAAGGAAATGGTCTAACCTTTTATTTGAGAAAAAAAAAAAAGCAACAAAAACGTCCATTTTGAAAAAATAGGGGAAAATTAAGTGCCAAATATTGAAAAAATCTTATTGTTTAGTTAAAAAATATTTTTTTTTGATAGATATCCCACTTGATTCCCATTATGTGACTATAAAAACGTTAAAGTAAATTGTCTAAGATTTCGTTTGAGCAAAAAAAATTGAGGTTTTTGAAAAATTAATAATAACTTATTTAAAAAAAGTTAAAAAATTTAAATTATTTTTGGAAACATTGAAGAAATAGCTATCTGAACTCCTGTGATCAAATTTTATCTTGGAACAATAGATGAAAAGTTTCACGCATTTGTATGCGTGACTAAAATTTGACCATCTCTAGGTCCGGCAGTTCTGGACCGATATTTGAAAAAATAGTTCGTCATTAATATGAGTGCTTACAACCAATGAACATTCGATGATTTTCATGAGAATTTATATTTATTTTAAAGTGCATTATTGAATGTACTATAAAGTATCCTTCTTCTCGAACAACTTCAAAATTTGTTTGCTTGGTTGGTGCAAATTTCATCAAAATCGGAAGACATCGATTTTTAAAGTTGGGTCACTTTACACGAAATGACCCATATGTATATCGACCCTCTATATTCAGAAAGTGCTAACTCAATACATTTTCCAGTTATGGTATAAATTTGGAATCTTTTGGGAACTTTTGCGCTTTTTGTATCAGATTTTGTTATTTTTCTCAAATTAGAATACATATATGCCGCTCATTCGAATAGGTTTACTTCTTTACATTTGCAAAAAATGATAGAGTAATTAGTTATATTAAAATTATAAAAAATTATAAAAATAATCCATCATCCGAAAAAACAAGCAGAATCTGTTGACTTAGTGGCAGTTTTTATGATAGCTCATATGTTTGCCTTTGTTATGACTATATGCTAATTTATTTGCAAAATTCCTGTGACTTAGGACAGTTTCCAAAAACGCTTTAATTTTGCCATTTTCTTCTTCAGTTTGTGGCTTACCGAGAACTACTTCTTAAAAACATCTGAACAAAAAATAATTTATGTCTTTACAAACGACATCTTAATCACATCTAAAAATTCGATTAAATATTTTTTGCTTTTATAAACCAAATATATCCTTACATACCTATACCCTATATTCAAAATGTGCTAACTTTGAGATAGCATATTAACAAAAATTGTTGTTAAAAGTGCAAAAAATACTTTTTTGGGTTTCAAATTTATACCAGACGTAGATCATTTATTGATTTAGCACTTTTTGAATATAGGGTATATATATGATTTAATTTTCTTTTTCCCTTTAAACAAAATGAACATAAAACAAAATAAATCTTAAAAAACAAAATGTATTATGCTCGAATTCAGAAAGAAAAGAAAACAATTTAAAAAAAATATATAAAATTAAAAACTTCTCAGTTTTTGTTAGTGATTTTCATATATAGTTTTAAATATTGTTTTACATTCTTTTTTCTGAATACGAATACGAATATAATTTGTATATATATAATATTTTTTTTATATACATATGTACCAAAATTAAATTTTTAAATTTTATGTCCATTTTTGTCTTTGTAAGAGGTATTATTTTGAAATCAAAATTTACCGACCAATCGAGTAAGATTTTTATACAAAATCATATGAAAAATTTTAATTTGAAGTGACTTCCACAAGTGTTCACAAAAATATAAAATTAAAATATTTTTAAAAAAAGAAATTTCCAGCAAAATAAAAATGTTATACTTTATATTTTAAATAAATATATTAAATTAAAAAGAACACAAAAAAAGCAATAGAAAAGTAAAAACTTTAATAATATTTTTGTTATCCTACTGATACCTTCCCCATTTTATATTTTGCTTTTAGGAAAAGTTTCTTTTTGCATGTTTTTAATAAAATTTTATTAAAAAAAGAAGTAAAAACTTTAATAATATTTTTGTTATTCTATTGATACCTTCCGCATTTTATATTTTGCTTTTAGGAAAAGTTTTTTTTTTTTTGCATGTTTTTAATAAAATTTTGTTAAAAAATCCAAATATAGCAGTTTTCTGCAGATTTTGATATGAATTTTCAAATTACTATATTTAATTTTTAAATATACCCAAAGCTTGCTATTTAAATTTTCGCCACTGTATGTGTATTTCGTACCCATTGTTGTTTACACATTTCAATACTATCCATTATTGTCATGGCAATGCACATATCCTCACGAAAATACATATTATCGCAGTCATTGTCATTGGAACCGCAATTGTTGTTTTATTTTTCTTACGGCATATGCACATTAATACCCACGCTTTAAATGACATTTGGGTCTACATGCACACATATTCTTCTAAATTGTACAATTAACTATTCTTTTGCAAACACAGGCGGTAGCTAGTTACTACTGGTATTCTATTCGAATTATCTAAATAACAATAAACAAGAATAGCAAGGAAACAATACTATACATATCAAGATGCGTGCACAATTATTTATTGGCGGGAAGGACTTTCACATTATCTTATATAGGCTAAGATACGTACAATATTAAAAGATTAAAAAAAGCTTACAAATATCCAAGTTAGTATTTGATTCCTTTATCCATAAAAATAAAAATAAATCTATTAGTAGATGCCGCCGACGTGCATGTAAATGTATAGTACTAAAATTATTTGTATAGGTATTTGCAAATTAGCATAAAATTGTATAAATTTAAAACTTTGGAAAATACTCACCTTTTTCATTATTCCTGTTTTACGTTTTGAAAACGTTGTATAACGTCTCAATTTGTTATCAATATATTCCATTTTTATTTTGACTCGACCTTTCGTTTTTTTACCATTAGCCGGAGGGGACTTTTTGCTCTGTATGTTATAACTTTCATCCACAATATCTTGTACACTACCGCTACTTGATTGTGGTTGCTGCTGGCTATTGTGTTGTACATTTGACGTGCTCCCACAAGCATCCAGGCCTTGAAGAGATGTAATACTACCGGCACTAACACGATGATGGGATTCTTCATAGCAATCAGATCCGGCCCTTTTTAAACCTCTTTGTTGGTTGCCACTGTGACCACTAGTGTTGTTGCTGCCTAAAGATTGGCATTGTGTATTTGACATAAGATTTCCAGCAGAACGGGGTAAAAGTCCTCCAGCAGGACCTCCTCCAACTCCACTAATGCCTTGTAAAATACCCGTGCTCGGAGGTCTGCCTCCTAAAGCAGTTGGGTTCCCGTACATATCTGCTTGATCGGCTAAAGACAATCCAATACTACTCATCGAGTAATTTAAATTATAGCGCGAGTCTCCACGCGAAGGATCCATTCTTAGATAGAAATTATCCACCTCGATGCTTTTTTATTTGGAGTTATAGTAAATTTATTAATTTTTAAAAACGGATTAAATGTAACAACACAGCGCGTTTAAAATATTTTCATTAAATATTTTTGATGAAGTTGATTTGTTTGGTGTATATTTACATCCAAAAATAAACATAAAATACACACAAGCACATCTACATACGTTAACTCACAGGTTTCAGAACACACATTACGACGACCGCTGATGTTTAGCAGCTGTGAACAAATTATTAAATTTTCACAAAATAAAATAAAAATTTTTATGATATTTCACTTTTATCGATAGATTAATCACTTAAATATTTCAATTTTATATACTTTGTAAATATATTAATTTTATTATTTACATTTTCCACATTATTTATAATACATTTGCACCGTACCACCGAAATTTTGACAACTGCAAACTTATCGTATGTTATACTGTCAGGGCGCCCAAATATGTCAAAATGTAGTGTTGCAAAATGATTAAATTTTTTTGTAGAGTTGCATTTACTAACAGTTCAAAGTAATTGGAAAGATAACTGCAGAAAAAATAATGGCTAATATATCCTCTTAAATTGCACTAATGGCTCTGCATATTGACTTAGTTATTGTTAACAAAAAAAAACTGCCATATTCTTCCAAAAATGTAAAAAAACAGACGTGGGTTGATAATATATTATATTATATGGAAGTTAATGCGGTTGCGTTTGCCTTATGTGCTCTCTAGATGGAAGCACAATGCCGAATACGAATACTACACGTTTTCTAATAAATGAAGCGACCATAAAAAAATAAAGCAAAGAAAATCAATTAACAATGAGAATAAGAATCGATAAACTACTCTTAACTAAAAACAGACGTTCGTATATCATAAGCGAGTCATGACTCATGATCAGCGAAACGCAACGAAATGTATTTTCTCTTCTAATGATATTCTCTTAACTACTTCTTAAAGAGAGAATTAAAAACAGTATTATGTACATATTTACATTCGTTGATGGTGTGTACATATATGCATAAAATTTAAAGATCTTTGATTGGTTTTTGTAAAGACCCAGTAATAAACACTTACTTAGAAATATATACATATGTATGTACAATCATACATACATACATACAATTCATGTATGCATAACTATATTGTAAAAACGTATCTATTGAATCGAAACCATAGGTATAATTGAAAACAAATACGTACATAAATATGTATAAATATTTCTCATTTACTATTTCTGAAATAACTTTTAAGCAAATTATCGAATTTAAAAAATAAAATCAGATATATATACCTAGTATGTGTAGTTTAATATATTTCTAATCTGAATTTAAAATAAATGTTTACTTATCAAATTGGTATTTAAAAAAATCTAATTTTATTTTTACCGTTTTTTTTTTTAATTTCTAAAAATAGATGAAACTATGTACATATACATTTTTTAGTGGAAGATTTTATATTGAATATTTTTATAATTTATTTATTTAATTTGTTCTCTAATTTTTATAATCGTTGTTATAAATATTTAAGAAGTTTATTTAAAAAATATATATTTTTTTTTAAATTTATATACAAAATCTATTGTTCAAAATAATAGGAGTATTCGATTTATGTTCAAATATTTTCAAAATAAAAACAAAAAAGAACGTACTTTCATCTAAAATATTATTAATTATTGTGTAGCAGTACATCATCAGTTATTTTTGTCAAGATTTTATTTAGAAATTGGGTATCTGACTGAGCCTACAGAGCTTAATGTTTTCGGACAAGGGGCTTGATGACGCATGTCGTGGCCGATTATCCACAAATATGCAGTAATTTATTCGGAGACCCTTAAAAGACGTTATACGCAAAGTTATTCAACGATTTATTTTACAATCACTAAGTTGACAACCATATCATTGCCTACTTCCTTTGGAAGGAGCTTCCACGATTTTGGAATCAATAATGTTTTCATAACACTACACCGCCATTTTATCAAATTTGTGTGTTGGGAATATGAGAACATATCGCACACAAAGTTCAAAAATGACACAACTCAAAAATTTTGCGCTTTTTTTTTAAGGTGGAAGTACACAACACGCGTTGTACGCGACATCGCGTTATGGGCTTCTGTCAAAAAAATGAAATGGCGTATTTTCATTTAAAAAGTTACACACTGTAGTTTGTATCGCGTCTGCCGCGAAAAGTTTATCAACTTTCTACACGTCGGCAGCTGATCAGGTTTGTATTTTGTTTTGTGTAGAATAAGAATAAACATAAACAAAAACTTAAAATTTTGATTTTTAAAACAGTAATAGTCTTAAAAAACATTAAAAGAAAGATCAAAATGATGCGTGGTGTGTAACTTGCAGCTTATAAAGCGCGAAAAGTTTGAATAATGAAGCTATAAAAAAATTTCATTAGTTATTTATTTTAAGTATGTACTTCACAAACAAATATCTTGAAAAAAACATCGATATCCTAATCGATTTTCTAAAACCATTCGCAAACAAATTTATACTATATTTCCAATGGTTTGAAATCTACTAGATTTGCTTAAACCTCTTCAAGGTGTTTCTACTGAGCTTACTCGTTTTTGATATTCGAATTTTCGAACAAATCCCGTCATTTTGTTTTGATATAACGACGGTTATGTTAATTTCTTTAAAATCTAAACATTAAAAATTCAAAATTACAACTGTAAAGGTATAAATTTGTTTATTAAATGCCACTAATTTTAAAACTATAATTTGTTTTGTTTTTATTTCGAAATGAAAAGTCACTTTATTGATGAAAACATTCAACTTGAATGGATAGCCTATAGTTATATTTGCTTATCCTAGACACAATGCAGTGTTGTATAAACAAATCTTATTCGAAAAAATACATTTTCGACATGTTTTAAATCAAATCTAGTAGATTAAGTAGATTTGGATTTGTCAAAACTGTATGGCAAATCTACATGATTTCAACTAGTTTTGTCCAAATCCACTAGATTTGCTCAAAACGCCTCAGTGGAAACATAGCATTACATATGTTTTTAATAGTAATCTACATGTTTGGGACCTAAACATGTAGATTATCGCGTCGGCCTTATTTATATCGACAATTATCGATTTTGTATTTAAAAAGTTGATATTTTTTAGAATAAATATCGAAAACTTCAAACTTTGAAGTTCAAAGCATTTGCCGGGGAAACTTTTTTGACGTTGAGAAATATGTGATTGATATACTTTTCGACGTACTATTTTATGCTCTCTGTGGAATGGATATAGGCTTGTCAGATTTTAAATCGGCAAAAACACACATCGTAGTTAAAAATGCAGTACAATTAAGTTAAAAAGTACAAATGTTTATTTTCAAAAAAATTCAATTAAATTGTTCTAAAAACGCTAGATTGACATTGTTAGTTACGATTTTTCAAAACAAAATAATTTGAAAGCAACGGCTCTGAAGTTTTCAAGTGCATTTACAAGGGGAAAATATCGATTTGTTAAACAAATTTTTTTAAGAGATCTCATGGGGATTTATGGCCAATAGAACTCGACGGATTTCGGGAAAATCGCAATTTTTTGTAATATTTTAGAGAATACGTATTAATTCTTTACGTTTGCACATTTTAAATAAAGTATTATCAGAGTATTATATATAGTCTGGATAATACAAGTTTTATTAAAATCGAACATTCTTAAATATACTGTGGAGTTCAAAAGTCAAATTTTGCAATATTTGGGAATTCTTAGTGTACCATATCGAAATAATATTTTTTTTGTCGGCCATCTTTACCAAAAATAACTGGAATTTATCGTATATATTCCGATATTTCAAATAGAGTGAAAAAAGGTTGATTAACTCTTTAAGGCACTTGGGAACAATTTAACACCAAAGTTCAAAAATTCTAAAAACACTCTCTATTTGAATAATGCTCTATATAACAGAAATAAAACAAAAGATTCTATATTAAGTATAAAAACTTCTGAATTAACCCTTTTTGACCATATAATGTTTGTATTTTTTGACGTATTAGATTGAAAATCGACCGTAAAAAAGATTACGTAAATTATCAGTTTTAAAAACAAAATGTTTCTTTTAAAAATGTGCACCTCAAGTTTACTCCATAGTCAAAAAGGGTTAAAGTATAATTTTTATACTTAATATAGAATTTTTTGTTTTATTTCTGTTATTCCTCTATTTATATAGAGCATTATTCAAATAGATAGTGTTTTGTCGAATTTTTGAACTTTGGTGTTAAATTATTGCCAAGTGCCTTAAAGGGTTAATCTACCTTTTTTCACTCTATTTTAAATATCGGACTATATACGATAAATTCCAGTCATTTTTGGTAAATATGGCCGACAAATAAATATTATTTCGATATTGTACACTAAAAATTCCCAAATATTGCAAAATTTGACCTTTGAACTCCACAGTTTATTGACCATAAATCCCCATGAGATCTCCTAAAAATTTTGAAATTTGTTCAACAAAGTTTAAAAAAAACTGAAATTGGAAATTTGAAACCTCCGTTGAGAAAATCAAACTTTTTTGACCATAGCTGAGAAGAAGTTTGAGTTATATTATAAGGGCAAAACCTAATATTCGAGTAATTATGGATATATTATAAGTAACAAAATGTTTTTTTAGAATATATCCCCAAAAACGTAAATTTTTTTGTCACATTTCGAATTCATGTGCCGTGGGACACGTTAATGGCCTGGGGAAATTGCAATAACTATTAAAGTTTTCAAGCAATTTTTGTGTTTTATATCTTTCCGAAATGCTTACTCTGTGCACATTACGATTCCTTTACAATAAAGTTCAATTTATTACTAAATGGCCAAATTTGAGAAAAACTGAAAAAAATCGATATTTTCCACCTGTAAAAAAAATTCAACTTTAGGTCGAAAATTTATGAATTTCTGAAAAGAAGACTAATTTCCAATCCGTTGATATGTAATACGTCTACCTTGTCATTTTCACATGTAAAATTAAGGAGGAGATATTTAACATCTCATGGTAAAATTGTAAAATTGTGACTGCAAAAATTAAATAATACGTATGTCACGTATTCAATACAATGATGAAAAATCAAAGGGTGACAATTTTATCATGAGATGTTAAATATTTCCTCCTTAATTTTACATCTGAAAAGAACAATGCAGACATGTTACATATCAATGGATTGGAAATTCATAAATTTTTTAGCAATTCAGAAATTCATGGAATACTTTTGTAAAAAATGTGGCAAAAATATTTTTTTTTTAATTTTTGCGAATATGAAATTTCTATTTACGAATATTTTTTAACGAAAATTTACAGTTATGTAACCCTTTTCATTAAGAATGTAAAACTTAAAAGAAATTGTTAAATTTGTTAATACAAATCCCTCAATTTCTCAAAAAATTTTGATAAATCCCAAAAATTGATTTTTTTTAGTTTTTTGACCATAACATCCATACCAAGCTCGGGGTTATCGAAACCATTTACAGAATAATTAACAACATATTGGGTCATTTAAAATGGGTCACTATAATTTGATATTGATTATGCAATTTGAGAATTTAAACTTTTCCATACCACAAACAAATTTTTAACAATCTGCAAAAGTAAAATTAAGATTATAAATTTAACACTATTGGAAATCATCATATGGGCAATTCCATGAAAAGGTAAACTACGACTGAAAAAATAAAACCCTTATAACTTCTGCATGTTTGAAGATAAATCAACAAAACTTTGTATATGATCTTTTGTAGCACCAAAGACGAAGACTGTTGAAAATTTTTACACCTCACCGCTATACAAACGGACTCGCAAATATCACTTTTTAGCACATAATTCTGTTAATTATAATACTATCCCTTCAAAAATCGGCAAATCTAAAATGTTTATAAGCGTAAACCTTTATGCCGATTTTCATAACGATTGGACCTCATTTGACCCTAGTTCCATTCAATGTTTAATTTCAGAAAAACACTTAAACGTCCGTAACTCACCTCTAATCACTAGTATTTGGCACAAATAAGTTTTATATGAATTAAAATCACACCCTAGAATTTTATGAGGATCGGTCCATATTTGGCCCTAGTCGCCATATAACTCCAGTTTTTTATTTTTATCTATAAATTGCTTAAATATGTATATAGGTCGGCCATGTCCGACTGCACTTTCCTACTCCTTTTGATTTGTTGAAGTGTGTGTATGCATATATTTCTAAAATATATATTTTATAACCTTTACATGGAACAGAATGACAAAATTGTTTTCCAAGTACTCCTAATTTTACAAAATCTATACCACTCTGAAGCCGTACGAATGTCACATACAATCGTATGGAATTGCCCATATATACTTTCAATAAAACAATAAGATTAGCTAAACTGACCTATACTACTGAACACAATAACAGCATTTCCGCTTCATTAAGAACGGGTTTTTGAGATGGTAATCAAATGCCAATTAATAATTAGATTAGTTAATCAAAAAATAAATTTAATCTTATGTTAATCCCCTTTGATGTTTTTGAGTACAAGATTAAACTTCGCAGTGTTGCCATACAAAACGACAGAAAACTTCACTGTTTGTTATCAAAACAATGCATGTTTTATAAAAAAGAAGAAGACAATTGTAAATTTAATATGAAAATTAATGAAAACTTAAATTAAAAACAAAAAAATGCATTTTGAAGTGTCCATAATTTATACTAATCAATAAATAGAACATTAATATTTATAAAAATAGTATTAATTTTTTGCATCAGCTGTTTACACTTTTGCATTTCGTGCATAAGATTAAACCTGCAAACAAAATTAACTAATTAAGTACTCAAGAACATCTTTCGAGGATTAATTTTAATTTAATCGCTAATCTTTCTCCTAAAGATTGGCCCTAAATGTCTTGTTAATCAAATAGCGCCCTTTGTAAACTAAAAAAAAGTAGGAAAGTATAGTGGGGCATGGTCGACCATATGGTACCCTACACCACTGAGCATGTTAAAAATGTGGATCATTTTTATAACAAAGCATTTAAGATGCTTACCTTAATTCGTAAATATTTTAACAATTTGTTGAAAAAAGTGATTTTCTAAAAGAGGGGTTATATGGGGGCAATGGTGAATATGGGCCTATCCTTATAAATTTTGGTACATGGCTTTACGTTTACATTAGAGTTATGTATGTTGGATTTCATCGTAATACTAATGTTTATTAGTGATTTATTGACTTTCAAGTCATTTTCTGAAGGGGACTTTGTATGGTGCTAGGGTCAAATAAAGTCCGATAATTACGAAAATCGGTAGTATTATTAAGACGTATATAGAACTAAGTTTTGGCGATTTTTGTAGAGATACTACAATATTTAACATAATCATGAACTCAAAAGCCCTTTTCGGGGGTAGGGAGGTATGGGGCCTAGGTGAAATAATGGACCGATTTCAACCATTTTCAATAGGCTTCGTCGGTGGGCCAAAAAACACGTACAAATATTAAATTTTGTTAAGTTTTTTTTTCCTACCAATGTATTTGTAAAATTGAGAGCATTTAAATTAAAAAAAAAAACTAAATCTCTAATTAAACATAAATTTTTGTGTTCAAGGTAAGGAACACTGAACACCAAGAAATGAAACTGTGACTTTTTTTACAACAATAACATTACGCTCTTTTCACAGACGACTTCTATGTAACTCCAAAACACATGTAAGAATGTTATTCTCTCTCAAAACTTTAAAACTTTGTCGCGAAAATTCGTGGCTATAGCACTTTAATGTATTTTTTATCACTTAACTTTATACTTTATTTTTTTTTGTATACTTTAAATGCATTTAATAGTCCGAAAAGAATCTATTTTTTACAAACCAAAAACAAATATTTTTTATGTTTTTGACATTAAATTTTTGTTATTGAAATTGAAATTAAAACTAAAAAATATTGCAATTTTGCAGATTAAAAAGCAAACATACATTCTTATAAAATGTTTATAGATAACTTGTGTTGCAAAATATTTAAAGAATTCTTTTAAAATATACATTTAAATGTAATTATTTTTTTCTAATATTTTTAAACCCGACCTTTTGCAACTATGTTAGCTTGAGAATTCTACTAATACATTCTTAGAGTTAGGTACCGACTGACATTAGACTTAGGTACTTTTTGACAGCGTTTCACTTTTTGATGTTCAGTGGTTAGGAAACTCATACATGCAATATACAAGATGATTTTTGTTCATGTTTGCTCAGACGTCTGTTTTCATGTTTATCGATGATTTTTGATGAGCGGGGTATAGAAGAATAGGGGATAAGAAAACAAATATGATTTGGGATTTTCATGATTGTTTTTGAGAATCCTCTTTACACTCATTCGTGCTGTTCATATTATACTCATGAAAAAAAATACGTGTTTTTTTAATAAATGCATTAAAAATACTACATATTTATTATTTTAAATCAAACTAAATTGTTTTTATGTTAAAAATTTTATTTTATTTTTATTGCGAATAAGTATTTAGTAATAAAATATAAAGTAATAGAACTAAACATCAAACAAAAAAAGATATAAATAGTTGTATGTAAGAAATCACCGTATAAATGTTCATGATTTTTTGGAAGATTCTTAAAAGAGAATTGGAAAAAACAGATGTGAATTGAGCCATTTTATTTTAACAAAATTTGAGCAATAATCACACCAACATCAACATAACATTGATCTCTTGGAAGCCTTCACGTCATCGAACTTTGCTAAATGGTGAGTGCAATAATTAAACAATTATTAAACCATACATATATGAAGTAAAAGTCATCATTGTAATAAGTTCAATTACATTGGTATCAACGTACATGTGTATGTATGAAAGCGGAAGAAAGTGGCCAATTTTTCCCAATTTTGTGATAATTAATCAAATTATTTCACGAATTTTCATTATCCGATTTGGTTAAAACTTATTAATAGTTAATTCTAGATCATATAGAACAAAATTAGTTTTACCAAGGAATTTTCCTTTTTAGGGGCAGGACTAATAAGTGTTATTGGCTTGCAAATCATAAAAAGCATTAAAAATATCAAAGAAGTTAGGGAACTTTCTGGTGATTACTTAAGTTTATAGTCTTCATACAAGTATTTGGTATTAGTGCTGTAATATTCTACTACTTTTGATTACTCAATACTACTCAATACTTTTCGTTTGGGTACTCAATACTACTCGATACTTTTAACGGTTTTATTTTAAATTAAAAACGAGGAATTTTTCCTTTTTTTAAGTAAAGTTAGACCAGACATCACACCTCTTTTGAGACATTTTATTTTTTTAGATAGCGTCGATAAATATTTGTAACTTTTTAACTATTATTGCAGTGTTTAAATTATTTTTACATTGATTTGATATTGCTAAGAGTTGCATTTCTAATAATGATATGGTCTATATTAGATTTTAGAGCTGTATTTTTTCACATCATAGCCGTTAAATTTAAATAAGTTAAATCCATATACAAGTCTGAAAGTATTGAGTAACTACTTTTTAGTATTGAGTACCCAAAAAATAGGGCAAATACTCGATACTCGATACCCACTACTCAATATTTTAACAGCACTATTTGGTATCATTGAACACATAATGACTTAGGGAACAAACTTTAATAGATATATACCAAATTGTTACCAAATGCCGGTTTTATTTTTATATATTTTTTTGTGGTTGCTTCAGATAGGCCGAGTGTGGAATGCTAGAAAAGAGCTAAGTTCGTCGGTTTGGGAGTTGTTCTTGACCAAATCGAAGCTAATCTCATTGGCAGCGGAAAGTTTAACAAAAATCATTCCACTAAAAAATCATTCATTCTACGATTAAAAAAAAAGATATGAAAATGATTTCTAAGTTTGTTTGTATTCATAATGCGTTTGATGTTTTTATCGTAAGACACTTTATTTATTCCCTTCCAATACCGTCAAATGACCTTGTGTCAATGTTAGTAATTAATAACGATCAATAACATTTATATAGTGAAACTGTTTTATCCAAAATTTGTTTACCACTGTAATTTATTCGTGGAAGTGGGAATTAAGTAACAGCATCTACTTTAGCCTGTCCTGTTCGTAAAGATCCTTGTCCACCAATATACCCTAGGTACTTAATTTTCTTTTAGCAAAATCGACTGGATTTTCTTCTAACACATTATTAATATAACTTTTGAAGTCAGATGTACAAACCAATAGGTCATCTATGTAGATGTACACGTTTTCCCGCAGCCGGTTTGGAATAACCTTATCCATCAAACTGCTCATCCTCTGTGCGGCGTTACACAGCCCGAAAGGCATAACAATGGCCTTCCAGGTACTGCGAATGCCGTTTTTCCTTTTGAACTCTCATCTAGTGGTATTTGCCAAAAGGCATCTTTTAGGTCAATACCAGGGATGAAATGAGTGGCCTGTAGCCGACTCAAAAGTCCATTAATGTATGCGATTCTTCCCAGGCTTTCTGACAAGGACAATAGGGCTACAGTAGGGGCTATTACTTTCCTCTCTGGCGTGGAGGCGAAAGAGTGTCTAATCATAAAATGTGTCTATTGCATGGGTCTCGATATTCGTTCTTCCCAAATTCTACATATGATGGAAATTTAGATAACACCCTCGTTAGATCTGCCCTCTCCAAACCAGTCATAAACATCGTCCAAAGTTGTGGAGATTTTAGACAAAAATATGTTTGGAGCAATATCAAATGCCTTCCAAAAGTTAACACCCAAATAATTTTTCTGTCTTAAACTTGGTAAAACAACAAATCTTTTCTCAAACCGTTATATGTTACTGGAATCTGAATATAACGTTCCATCATCCAAAATTGTAGATTCCAAAATTTTCCTAAGCTCCCTACGTTTTCTGTATCTCTCCCTACATTTCTCTATTCGCCCAGAATTAGTATAACCAAAAATTTTTGCTCTAGCCTCATTATATTAATTCTACCTTAAGTCCTTTACAATCTGAGTCAATAAGTTTTCTATCTGAGGGATTAATAAATTGGAACGAATGACCCTTTACTTCTCGTCCATTTGTCGATTTCCCAATTGATGTTTACATTGTGGTGTTGTTACATTCTTTTCACCACATCGGTAGCAAAAAAGGTTTCCTTTCTATGAAGGACAGTGACCCATCTGGTCACAATTCCAACATATAAATTTAGTTGTGTCAATTGATCTCCTATTTTGATTTACAAGAAAATTAATTCCTGCTACGTCGTCAGCCTGATCATCCTTCAATTAATATTCTTGATGCAAATCTATTTCAGACACAAATCGATTGTGCTGACTTATTTGATATTGGCGACTTATATACCCTTCGGCTCTTCGGGCCGCTTCACGAAGATGTTCCAAACTAAAAATTTCACAAGAGAAGAGTAAAGAATCTAATGACTCCCTAGCATTGTTCTTAATTAGCTGTATCAACTTCTGACTGATCAGAAGGGTGATTCAATCGGGAATTCATATTGACCAATTCAGTATAATAATCATCGAAACTCTCCCTTTCAATCATTCTGACGATTTTATCACAATCGTTTTTAACTTTAGAAAATTCCTTTATGATGGCTTCAATAAGTCTCTACAAGTCTGAAGTAGGATTTTGTTTTAGGTAAAACCAAAACCAAGTTTCAGCTTTTCCTTTTAAGAACAAATGGAAATTAGAAAAAACTTCGTCCTCAGAATAATTGTATCTCCGCCGAAGCGTATTTACTTTAAAAAGAAAATCATAAATATCCTGAGTACCACCATATTGTAAATTCCATTTATCGATTTGTCTCACTCCTATTTCCAGTAACAATGGTACTTCTCTCAATTCTGGTCGTCTAACAAATGGATTCTGATTACCAATTTCCTCGTCGAACGTATAATCAATTTGGCTATCACAAAAGATTTCTTCGTTGTTTTCTAAAAATCTTGTCTTACGCCTTTTTAGCGACATAACACTTCAAAATTATTGTATTAAAAAATCTCTCTCTCTTTTGTATAATCAGGACTATTGGGAAATGTGGATTACTTTTTCAAGGTAATATAGATAAAAAGGAATTACAAACAAAATTAGTTCAACAATTATAATACATTAATGTATGGAATATGATTTAAAAATTAGCTTGATGTCGCTAATGACAAACATCGCTAACAAAAAGCATTTAGTCATACTTACACGGTAGCTAAACAGAATTTTATTGAAGCTACTCTAAAACCTAATAAATCTAAATCTGTTTCATAATTGAAGTCAACAAACGTGAAAATTAAGATATCCTTTACATTGACTAACCACATATTATTATGAATAAAGTACATTCTATCACTTACATTTTCAAATCCAATTAGCTCAGACAGATATGTAAAAAAAGGAGGAGTATATAGGAGTGGACTAAACTATTTTATTTATATATAAAGAATCTTAACGGTATTAACCGAAGGCAACACCGTTGGGCGCCATCTCTGTTACCAAATGTTTTATTATACCCTACACCACTTTAGTGGGGAGGGTAAATTGCGTTTGCGCTGATGTTTGTAACGCACAATAAATATAACAATAGGCTTAGAATCATTTTCTGAGTCGATTCAGCTATGTCCGTCCGTGTGTCCGTCCATGTAAACCTTGTAATCAAACTACAGGTCGCAATTTTAAAGATAATTTAATGAAATTTGGCACATGATCTTCTATTATCCCAGGGACGAAGCCTATTGAAAATGGTTAATTTCGGTCCATTATTTCACCTAGCCCCCATACAACTGAACCCCGAATAGGGCTTGTAACCTTGTAATCAAACTAAAGGTTGCAATTTTGAAGATAATTCAATGAAATTTGGCACATGATCTTCTATTGTCCCAGGGACGAAGCCTATTGAAAATGGTTAATATCGGTCCATTACTGAACCCCATACAACTGAACCCCCGAATAGGGCTTGTAAACCTTGTAATCAAACTACAGGTCGCAATTTTGAAGATAATTCAATGAAATTTGGCACATGATATTCTATTGTTCCAGGAACGAAGCCTATTGGTTAACATCGGTCCATTATTTCACCTAGCCCCCATACAACTGAACCCCCGAATAGGGCTTGTAACCTTGTAATCAAAGTAAAGGTTGCAATTTTGAAGATAATTCAATGAAATTTGGCTCATGATCTTCTATTGTCCCAGGGACGAAGCCTATTGTAAATGGTTAATATCGGTCCATTACTGAACCCCATACAACTGAACCTCCGAATAGGGCTTGTAAACTTTGTAATCAAACTACAGGTCGCAATTTTGAAGATAATTCAATGAAATTTGGCACATGATATTCTATTGTCCCAGGGACGAAGTCTATTGGTTAACATCGGTCCATTATTTCACCTAGCCCCCATACAACTGAACCCGACGAATAGGGATTTTAAGTTTATAATTATGTTTAATATACTCGTATCTCGACAAAAAGCTGCAAAACCAAATTCTATACTAGCCTTGATTACTCTCATGAATTTTCTAATTATAGGGTTTCATTTGACCATAGCCCCTATACAAATGTCCACAATTTTATTCAACAAGGCAAGGTGCAATTCAACTTGCTTTATTATGTTTTATTATGAAAACTAAATCACATTTTATTTTTGTTACAGGTGTAGGGTATTATATGGTCGGCCTCGCCCGACTATAATTGTACCCTACACCACTTTAGTGGGGAGGGTATATTGGATTTGTGCTGATGTTTGTAACGTACAATAATATTAGTCCTATACCCACCTTAAAGTATACCAATCGGCTTAGAATCATTTTCTGAGTCGATTTAGCTATGTCCGTCCGTCTGTCCGTCCATGTAAACCTTGTAATTAAACTACAGGTCGCAATTTTGAAGATAATTCAATGAAATTTGGCACATGATCTTCTATTGTCTCAGGGACGAAGCCTATTGAAAATGGTTAATATCGGTCCATTATTTCACCTAGCCCCCATACAACTGAACCCCTAAATATGGCTTGTAAACCTTGTAATCAAACTACAGGTCGCAATTTTCAAGATAATTCAATGAAATTTGGCACATGATCTTCTATGTTACCGGAGACGAAGCTATTGAAAATGGTTAACATCGGTCCATTATTTCACCTAGTCCCCATACAACTGAACCCGCCGAATAAGGCTCTTAAGTTCATAATTATGTTTAATATACTCGTATCTCGACAAAAAGCTGCAAAACCAAGTTCTATACTAGCCTTTATGATTCTCATGAATTTTATAATTATAGTGTCTCATTTGACCATAGCCCCTATGCAAAGCCCCTTCAAAATTTGACTTAAATATCCACAATTTTATTCAACAATAAATGGCTTAAGTACATCTGAGACAAGGTACAATTCAACTTAAATGCTTTATTATGAAAACTAAATCACATTTTAATTTTACAACAGGTGTAGGGTATTATATGGTCGGCCTCGCCCGACTATAATTTCTTACTTGTTTCTTACTTGTATTTATATATTTTTTGTGGTTGCTTCAGATAGGTCGAGCGTGGAATGTTAGAAGAGGGCTAAGCTCACCGGTTTGGGAGTGGGTCTTGACAAAATCGAAGCTAATTGGCAACGGAAAGTTTAAAAAAAAAATCATTCCACTAATTAGATAATAATAGAGTTATACGATTAATAAAAAATGACATGAAAATGATTTCTAAGTTTGTTTGCATTCATAATGCGATTGATGTTTTTGTCGCAAGACACTTTATTTATTCCCTCCCAATACCGTCAAATGACTTTGTGTCAATAGTGTTTGTTCAATCATACCCAAAACTACTCACTTAAAGAGAGTTAGTTTTTATTCATATTACCCTGTAACCACGAATCCCAATAAAAGGGTTCTAGTTCATTTCAAATTTTACAATAAAAATCATTTATTACAAAATATTAAGTTCCCTAACATTCCATTACACGCTATGAAAATTAGATTAAACAATGATAAAAATATCAAGGTAGTGTCATTCTCTCTTTTTGTCGCCATATTAACATTCTGACGTTCGCTGGTATTTTAATAAATCGAGCTAGCACATTTATTTTGTAAATCCCATTTTTGTTTGTTTATTTTTCAATCAAAATAAAAAATAAAATTCAATTTAAACTAAACTAAAAATCAAACAAATTTAATAAAAAATTCAATAAAAATTTAAATAAATGTACAAAAAATAAAAATGCATTTGAAGAAAAATGGGCAACCAAAACTATAAACTTCCTGTTAAGTCAAATGGGCAACCAAAACTATAAACTTCCTGTTAAGTCCTATATCAAATTGCTCCATCCGGTCCAAGAATACACAGTTTTCTTCAAGTGAAACAATTTAACATTCATGAAACCTTTGATATGGACACCATTATTATTCGAGGAAATGCGTGACATCATTTGGATTGCAAAATATAAAAGGCCTTAGGGACAGATCTTGATGTGAAGGTTACCAAGATACTCATAGGACTTAAATGCTTTCCATGGATTCTGATAGGCATTCTAATTTGCCACTGTCCGAGGACACAGAATATTAGTTTGAAATGGCTGGGGAAGAGGTTCCATAACAAACGTTGCGGGATTTAACCCCCGCAGGGTACTAGCTTTTATTGGAGATTAGGATTATCTTCGATTTGAGATTAGGTTTATCTCACGTTTCTTTAATTAGGGAGTTGGCTCGATAAATCTTCTGGGCTGATACGCCATGAGAATTTACCAGTTTCAATTCATCATTCCTTTCTATCTATTTTATTTCTTTCTTGTTTTCTTTTAGTGTTCTTGTTTCTCCGTCTTTGGATCTTTAGTCTATTTGAAGGGAATAACCTTATGGTCTAAGAGTGGATGTTGTCCTTTTTATGGCACATAATCCATCTTAACTTTAACATAAGGACATAATTATACATTGCTTTAAAACCCTTTCAAATGATAACCTACATTGCATACAATTTAAATAACAAACAGTACATTTTTTAATCGGGACAGCTCAACAACAGTTATCTCTGGACCTAAATTATTTTTGAAAGTAGCAACATAAATTCCACAATCACAACACAAATTTCTTAAAAACTATTTTTCCCTTTTTCATACGTGGCAACGATGTTCTATTTATTTACAAAATACGAATTTCAAAAAATACCAGCAAACTTCAAAAAGTTTTTTTGAGAGAGAGGAATGACACTACCTTCATATTTTTATCATTGTTTAAACCAGGGATGGCAAATTTGGTACGATGGTACTTTTTTTGATACTATTTGATGTTCAAAAGTACCGTGATACTCCCGAGTCTTATTTGATACTCTCAGGGCCAATATCTCAACCTCCGGTTATCGTTTAACAGGTGGATATACTGCCGGTTAAAATAATTTTTGTATGTAAAATGTCAATTTATCGTTATGATAAAACATAATCAGACAATGAGAAAATGGGGGTCAAAGTATCTCTAAAAGTTCAAATTTGAAATTCTAAGAATGTTTTGAAATCTAGTTTTAAAAGCCACTTTTTAGAAGTATGTTTTGCAAATAACCAATGCAGCTCATTTCGAATTTTTATCTTGATTGACATTATATGAATATTAATCTAATTAAATTCCATTGTTAATATTATATGAGAAAATTACCAAAAATTTCAATTTTGAAAAAATATTTGACTTTAAAACTAATTATTTCCAAATGAAGCTCGAAGGACTCAATTTCTATCTAATATAAAACGATATGTTTTGAAATTAAGAATTCAACCATAGATAATAAGAGAAATTTTTGGTGAAAATTATTTGGACTTTAAAGCAAATTATTGTTTCATGTCATGGATGGTCTTATGTATCATATGAAAGGTCCTTGGGAGACGATTTCAATGACATACACAAATTTGTATACAACACCAAAATGTCGTAATTTTTCGGAAAAATTTTAAGTTTTTCATATTTTTACATAGAAATATATAATGTAATTAATTGAAATTATTATATTATAAACCTCGCCTCACCTAAATTTCGCCGAAATGGTTTTTTCTGTTTTTCGAAATTCTTTATGTTTTGTATTTTATCTTAATATTTTAAACTCTATTTTGTCCCAGGTATTCTGTTAGCTATATTTATCTAACATACTTAATATGTACATCAGCACACGCGTAATTTCATAAGCTTTACAATGGTATATAACACTTTATGGTTTCATTCTATTATCAATCAAATTTTTCAGTTTAACTAACATAGTAACACAATTTATCCTAAATTCTACTTGTTTGTTACGCTTGCTTTGTAAATATAAAAAATAAATATAAATAAATAAGTTGAATTTCTAAATTCATCCTTGAGTAGGGCCAAATGTGGCCTGAATTTCTTTAAGACAGGATTTATTAAAATATAACAAATTGTATCATGACTGATTTTAATATACATATTTACGAAGTTCAATATCGGGGTAATATTTTTATGGTAGCTATATGATACCATGGACATTGAAGTTCATCAAATTACAGTGGACGTCCACTAGTACGAATTATATAGTGTCAGGCCCTTTCGTAATACCGAAAAATTCTTATTATTGAACAACACATTTTGTATGTTTAAATTTAAATAATACACATAAAATATTGGATTTTATTTATTTTTGTTTTATTTTTCATAAAAATTACATAACGGAACAAAATATAATAAATGTGTATTATTTTAAATAAATTTCTTGTACATAAACAGGCATAAAAGGGACATACGTATATGAATTGTTAATTTTGAAAGTATCGTGAGTCCAATGGTTGAAATGAGATATAAGTAGAAGGTTTTAAATTTTAATGTTTTTAAAAAGATTTGTGCCAAAGACAATTTGCAATTTACATATGTGTTCTAAAATGTGTTAAAATGTTCAGATTACATAAAACTTTTATTAGAAACTTGAATGGAATATACCACAATTCTCTAATTTATAATTTTCTCTTAAAAATTAGAATAGTTATCCTTAAACCCATTGTTTGGAATGTGGAGTCACACTACTTTCAAAATTAACAGTTCATACATACATATGTATATAAATATCATTTTACTTATTAAAAAATCCATCATTTAACATCGATGTTTATTACTTTGTAAAATGATTCTTACGGCTTTATCAATAACAGCGCTTTTGAGGCTTCAATATTGTTCTCAGCAGAGTTATTGTCTGGAACTAATAAAATACTTTCCTCATTGGCGTTATCATCCAATTTAATTTCTTCTCTTGGGTCATCAAAATTCCAATAAAATAAATTAATAACACTAAATAATTGTTGATTTGTAAATACACATGCAGTAAATTGTGTGTATAGGATTTTTAAAAATACAAAACACTTGTAATAAATACAAAAAAACTTCAAAATTACTGAGCTTAAGGTGAATGATACCGAAATAATAAAATAAAAAGTTCATTCATACGTAAATACAACCAACATTCCCATAAAAAATGCGTTATTCGTACTATCGAACAGAAAAATTGTGACTTTATTCGTACTATAGAGTAGACAATGCAACAATTTTGCAATTCGTATTATTGGACATTCGTAATAAAGAGTATACGTACTATTGGACGTCCACTGTATATCTAAAAGGTTAACATTGAGGGACGGACAAAGATTCATTATATCAATATATGTATATTAGGGTGATCGATTCAGTTTTTCAATCGGTCTTAAAACCGGTTTTTTCTGATTTACCAGTGTCGGTTTTTTCTAAATGTTGATTTTTTCGAATATCGAATAACCCGTATTTTTAACTTTTTAAAAGCCGGTTTCGAATACTTTTATTTGCTTTGTATTCAAAGATTACTTCAATTAAATTTTGAAATAAATAATAATACAGCCTGTCTAAATTTTAAAATATTCGAGTCAAGAAACTAGAGTATATTTTTCTAAAGCACCTTTGGTTAAACTTTTTTGATTTTCCTAATTAATTAAAAAAATGTATTTGTAAAATTGATTGGAATAACTGTTGGATAAAACTTTATCAATCTTAAGATTATATTCCAATTATCGCTGAAATATTATAGCAGTGTTGGAATGGCTATGAAAATTTACTAAGCAGGGACTTTAGAATAAACTAGGATTATGATTCCTCCCAATTTTTTACATTAAAGAAATAATGTTTATTTTAAAAAATCAGTTCGGGTCATAATTTTTTTTCAAATTAAACTAGATGTTTTTATTTATAATAAAAAACCGTTTTCTCTGAATTTGAAAAATATCAACCGATTTTTTTCAAATGTCAACTATTCGAACTACTCGAAAACCGGTTTTTGGAAAATGTCGAATAATCTTTACTACTTCCGTTGTTGATTATTTAAAAATGTCTAAATATGTGAAGGTGTATTTAAGAAATTAACAACTTTCAGCAAAAAAAATATTTTACTACTCTAAGATCCAAAAAAGTACCCTCTGAAATATTTTTTTATACTGAAACAAAATCTCATTTTCCATCCCTGGTTTAAACAAAGTATGAGAATAAAATTTAAATTCGAAAGTACGTTTGTATAAGATTGATATTTTGTAAATAATAATTAATGTTAGTAAATAATTAAATATAAATTGTTTTAATTGTTTACTAATGCATTTGATTTCACAACTTACAGTTTATTACCCTCAAAGGAGGCTTTGGGTAAACTTAAATCAAATGAATGTGTTGTTTACTTATACTTCCTTACGTCGACGATGTCTTGAGCTCAATCCATTCGCAATTGCAGTTACTAGATTTAAAAGAAAGAAATAATTAGTTTATCTGTATTGTAAATACCATCTGATTCATTAGTAAAATTTTTAAGAACTTTACCAGAACTTAACTCAGTCTTAAAACTGAAATAAAAGCTTTGCAAAGAATTTACAAAGTAAATTCAAACATGCTAGTAGTGTTAATTGATAAATTTTTCAAATTAAAAATATTATTAAATGCAAAATGTATTCATTATAATTGTATTATTTATTTTTTTTTTTTTTTGTTTTACTATAATAATATTCACTTAATTATTATTGTTATTCATGTTAGTTAATAAATTTTAATAACATTTAACATTTTCATTATATTTTAATATTAATTGAGAACACTTATCGGCTATGTTAAAATATTAATCATTATTAATGATTTTCGGTAGATCTCTCTTGTATATTGATGACGTCAGAATTTTTGGGATGTGTTTACTAGAACTCTTCACTGGTTTTATAAGTTGATCATGATGCTGATGATGATTACATTTAAGAAAGTAGCGTAAACCGAGATGATTTTGTCATTATACCCTACACCACTTTAGTGGGGAGGGTATATTTGATTTGTGCTGATGTTTGTAACATACAAAAATATTCGTCCTAGACCCACCTTAAAGTATACCAATCGGCTTAGAATCGTTTTCTGAGTCGATTAAGCTATGTCCGTCCGTCCGTCTGGCTGGCTGGCTGTCCATGTAAACCTTGTGCGCAAGGTACAGGTCGCAATTTTCAAGATAATTGGATGAAATTTGGCACGCACGTTTTATTTGACCCAAGGACGAAGCCTATTGAAAATGGTTAAAATCGGTCCATTATTTCACCTAGCCCCCATACAACAGAACCCCCCGAAAAGGGCTTCTGAGCTCATAATTATGTTAAATATACAGATATATCGATAAAATACGGCACAACTAAGTTTTATAGAAGTCTTGATGACCCTGCCAAATTTCATAAAGATCGGGCCACATTTGACCCTAGCTCCCATGCAAAGTCCCCTTCAGAAAGTTACTTGAATGTAATAAACACAAATATCGCGATGAAATTCAGCACAATAAAATATTATGTCAATATAAATATATTCACAAAATTTTATCGGGCTTGGTCCATATTTGCCCCTAGCCCCCATATAAAGCCTTTTTCAGAAAATTAGTTTTTCATCCATAAATTGCTTAAATGTATCGGAACAAGGGAATATTGAAGATAAATGCTTTATTATGAAAAATAAATCACATTTAATATTCATAACTGGTGTAGGGTATCATATGGTCGGCCACGCCCGACTATAATTTCTTACTTGTTTTTCTTTTGAAGATTTAAAATTACATCATAACTATCTCTTCCAGCTTAATGATCATTATATTTTAAAACCAATGATACTGTACTGATAATTTGGTAGAGTTGAATTTGGACGACAGTCAGCCAATATGTTTTTACATTTTTTATGAGGATGGTAAAAAATTCAGTTATTGGTGATTTTGATGAAATTTTGTGATAACTGATGAAATTTTATACAACCTTTTCGACGGAATTTTTTATTTTAGGTTAGGTAACCTCTTTCTAGAAATTTTAGCTCTTATTTCTTTAAATTAACTTTTTACTTCATTTATTTATGAAATTTTAATTTAATTTGCTTTTGCCTTTTTTAGAGTAAATGTTCATCTTTCTTATAGAAAATTATTATTTAATAGTTCACTTTAATTAGAATAATGTGGTATAAATTAATTTTATTTCAAATTTAAATTATGTTATTAAAAATTTCTGTGATTTTAAGATCTTGTTCAAATAAAGATAAAACCCAAAAGAAGTTTTCGTCAAAAGTAATCAATAAGGTGGACCGTTGCATCTCTCTCACTGACCCAAAAGCTCACACAATTTCTCACGTCTCTCAAAATTTTACATTTATATGCTTTTCTTAAATCAGCATTTCTCTACAAGATATTTGAAAACAATCAAATGTACTGTACAAATATTGATCGCGTGTAAAATTAACAATCCCTTACCAAAACGAATTTAAAAAAAAAAATCATAATATGGAAATTTTTTTATATTAAAATATAAAATTTGAGTTAATGTAAAATTTGAACGGATAAAGATATCGAAACAAAAAATATAGATCCAGGTCTTTCTTAAACTATAACGTTACCAGTTATCTAATTTTCTGTTTAAAAATACCGAAATTCCTAAATGCATCCCAAAAATGTGATTTTTGATAAAAGTTATTTACTGTGTGATAGTCGAAATACTTTATATATATTTAAGGAACATATGGGATCGCTGTGATGATCGGTGCTTTGCGTTTTTAACATTTTTTATTGAAATCAAAATATTTTTTTCAAAACTGACCAAGTTTGGATTGGGCTGGTGGGGGATGTGTCCGCTTATTTTACACGCTTCTGCATTAAGCTCTCTTTCCGGATCATATAAAATTTGTATATAGTTCCGAATAAAATTTGTTCTATAAAAGAAAGAATACAGGGATTTTTTTTAAAAAACCCTAAAATTTAAGAATAAAATTAAAACCTAAATATCTCTCTACTCAAGAAGTAGTTATATATTAAATTTTAGCTTATTCAGATCATAAATGGAATTTTGGCGACTTTTTTAAAAAATTTAATACCCGAGGTGATCAGCAATCAACCCGAAAACACCTCAGCTCCAAACATGTGATATTTCATTGCGACATATCCAATAGTTTTAGAGATACCGAATTATTTCCAAAAATAAAAGTTTCTAAACCACTGTGCATCGATATTATCTTAAACGTGTTAAATGTTCTAATTTTTTTTTTTCATTTATAAATATCAATTAATATAAAATATTGCCTAAATTATAATATAGTGTAAAGTACGTAGTATATATTGTTTTAATGAAGAGTTTTAACTGAATATTTTTGAATTAAATACGTCTGTATAAAAGTATTTAATTAAATTACAATAGTTTTTTACAATTTCATAGAAATTTCTGCCTAAAAACAAAAAATTAAATACGTTTTTATTTCATAATGTGCTTAAAATTAGTATTTCTGTTTTGTCGTTTTGTTTGAAGAAGTAATGCCAAACACAATTCAGTACAAATAGTGAAAATTTGTTTGCCCGATGTTCACACTACAACAAATAATTTCTTAAAACAATTGACGGATAAAACAAGATTTGTTTGCAGGCAAAGAGGAACAGAACATAACAAGAAGAACAGTTAATGCGCAACCAAACCAAAAGCCAAAAATATATCATTGAATAATAACATCAATTTATTCTAAAATTTCATTTAATATTGTTTTTCAACAAAATTTTATCCCAAAAAAATAAAAATTACATATCAATACCATGTCCAAGTGGAAAAGAGACAGATGGTGAACCAGCACTGTCATGTTGTTACTATTTAGTATAGTCAATGTAGCGAAAAACCTTGGTTGTTTGGAACGGCTTATAGCGATTTAAAAAAATCGCCATAAGCCGGGAAATAACCAAATTATAAATTATTTTCATTAAATTATCTATAAAATTTAAAATTATTGAGAATTGTTTATTAATCATATACTAGCTATACCCAGTGTGCTTTGCTACCCTAGAAGGAATATGTATAAATAAAAATCCCACTTAACGATTTTGAAGATTCTAACCACAATAGTTTTCAAGATTTATAATGCGAGTTCGCCAGTTTCTATCTATTGCCAGTTTCTATCTATCTATAAAAAATTTGAATAATAGAAGAATTTCCAAGATGCACGAAATTTTGTATTTAATTTATATATGCTGTGCCAAGCCACCCATTGAAAGTCCGCCCCTTATGCTCTAAATGTTCACATGAATTTCAAAGTTTTTATGTAAAATTTTAAGATTCTAGCTCCAATAGTTTACGAATACGAATTTTTCTATTTAATTCATGTGGGAGCTTCAAGCTCCCCACATTGAGAATTTTGGAATTTAAATTGAGAAAACTCCAATTAAAATTGGGAAAGTTTCAAATGAAATGAGAAAATTTTAAATGAAATTAAGAAAATTTCAAATGAAATTGAGAACCTTTTATTTATATAACACATTTTATAAAACAAATAATAAAGAAATTCCAATGTTAATCCACCGATTTTCGAGGAACAATGGCTGGTTTATCATGAATACTATGTAGGAATACCACTCAAGCGATATGTGGTGGTAGTCTGAATACGTCAAAGTAAAAAAAAAAAATATATTAAAATGTGGTCTGAATTTCCGCTGATTAGGTTAAAAGTTCAGATCCCAGTATAAGTATAAAAAGTTTCGCAGAATTTTTCGAAATGATTGTCAAAATGTTCAAATTTTAAGCTTTCACGGAACATTCATATATTGCACTACATACATATATATTTATTTGCAAATTAAAAATTAAAATTTTCTGAAAATCATTTGTAATTTTCTCAATTTCATTTGAAAGTTCAACAAATTCAATTGGAATTTTCTCATTTTCAATTCAAAATTCTTCAATTCAATTGTACTTTTCTAAATTTCAAATGGAAATTCGCATTTTCATTTAGAATATTCTCAATTTGAAACTGAAAAACTCAAATTCAATTGCAAATTTTCTCAATATAAAATGGAAATTCTTAATTTTATTTAGAATTCTCTCAATTTAAATTCTCAATTTAATTTAAAATTTTCTCAATATCAAAGTAAAATTCTCAATTTTATTTGGATTTTTCCCAATTTTATATTAAAATTTTAAATTTGATTCAGAATTTTCTCAATTTTAAATTGAAAATCACAATTTTAATTGGAATTTTCTTAATATGAAATGGAAATGGATTTAATACGTAATGTTTCCAATTTCACTTAAAAATGGTGTAGACTATAGAGTAGACTTTATACTAGACTACAGACTAGACTATAAAGTAGAGTATAGACAAGACTATAGACTAGACTTTAGACTAGACTTTAGATTAGACTAGACTATAGACAAGACTTTAGACTAGACTATAGACTAGAGTCTAGTCTAAAGTCTAGTCTATAGTCTTGTCTATAGTCTAGTCACTAGACTATAGAATAGACTATAGACTAGACTATAAACTAGAGGGGCATTTCAAAAATTTTCAAGCAGGTTTTGTACTTTACCCACTCCGATTTCGATGAAATTCGTTACACACATTCTTCATGTAAATACGGAATTTGAAATTCTCCAAAATTTCTATATCCTATATATTGTTGAGTACACAATAAGCAATCTTATGTGAAGGAATAAAGAAAATGGAAGGTAAATTTTTTGAGATATCCTTGACTAAAGGACGTTGTTTGATGTCATCATCCTCACGTTAAAAATGTAATATTTTAAATAAAATATTGGGAACTAAACGATTCTTTAGTAAGGTCCAGAACATTGTCCAATTAGTTTTTGACTTATTCCGAATCTTTATCGGCTTTGGTGGTGGTCTTAGTATTTTGAATCTTATGTACCGATGGTCAGAAAAGTAGTGCTCGTCCGAAACTCTCCAATCCTGAATTTCGGTTATAAGCTCTTCTAATCATATAGTTATATCTAATACTTTTTCTCTGATTCTATTGACAAAGGTAGCTTTATTACCTAAGTTCAAGTGATCAAGTCTTTAGTATTAAGGAAATCCATAAGGGCTTGTCCCCTGCGATTGGTGTTTGTACTACCCCAAGTTACATGGTGGGAATTTGCATCACAACCTATTACAATTTTCTTATTTTTCCTTTGTGCCTCTTCAACCAGTTTCATCAGATCCGACGTTGGTGGTAGTGTCGGAGAATCGAAGGGCAGGTAAACGGAAGCGAGATATATGTTGCCACTACCTTGCTTCAGTACGGTTGCATCCGATTTGGATAATCCTGTTGAGAGCAGGAAACATAAGTTCTTGTGACATAAGATACATGTTCTCGGGCAACATAAGATACCCTGTATCAGCGTAAAAAAAGTTGGAATTTTACGTGATTTAATCCAGAAACCTTGTTGCGAATCGTACAAGGTTCCTGGATTAAAGCTATATGTATTTTACCCGTTAATTTTAGCCATCAGAGTGTTGGTAGCCGTCTCGCTCCGATGGAGGTTTATTTGGATAACCTCAATCATGGTCATCCGTTAAACTGTCTTCCAGCGAGTTGGTTTTCACCTCCTCGCTTTTTGGATTTGACTCCTCCGGGTAGACAGAAGTGGCAATTGTTGCAGTGGGTACTATTGATGGCACTGTGGTGTCCTTATCTGGCATTGGAAAATCGACACCTTCCCAATTTCCTCGATTTTAGGATTTGGCTCCTCAACATTACCAGTACTTGCTAATGATGCTTTGGGTACAGTCGTAAGTGTTTTAGAGTCCTTGTCGGGGTCGGTTTTGACAGCCTTTTCAATCGGCACCTTCCCAATTTTGGAAATGGCAGCTGCACTTTCTTCTGGCGAGTTAGTGGTAAGGATTTGACTCCTCAACCTTATCAGTAGTGGCTACTGATGCTGTGTTCTTAGGTTTTTTAGTGTCCTTTTCGGGGCTTGTTGTAACAGCCCTTCCAATCGGCACCTTCCCAATTTTGAATATGACAGCTTTAGAGGCGAAGTAAGCCCTACCTTTATTCTTGGCAAGACTAGCCATGGAATTCTTGTCGATACCTATTACAAATAAAGTTCCCTCAGGTTCTTCTTTCCTGTAAAAGACATCCCATTTTTCCACAGCCAGCTCAGCATTTTGACCTCCAAGAATTTTCAGTAACGTTCATTAGCCAGTTTGCTGTCCCATCCTTTTATATAGACAGTGGACTTTAAGAGCACCGGAAGTTCACTCTTCTTTACCAGTCCCAGCTTAGCGCCGTCCCAGGGAGGAGGGATACTTTTCACCAAGTTCCTTAGGGTGCTAACACATTGGTGAGATGCCAACCTCATCAACATCACGCGCATGCTGAACTCACAGCTCACACTCTCTATAGGTTGTTTGCCTTTTGAAGCGATTGCGTGGTCCACTATCTTATTGTTCACCAGATCTTCTACCTTACTCCGCTGGTCTATTTGAATTTTGCCTGTCGGATTACCGGCATCGTCAACTGCATAGCAAAGATCGTCCCGGTGTCTTCTTCTGGCAACTTTGGCGTAAGATGGCGGCTCTTTTCCTTTTCCACCGTCTAGCTTCTCCTTCCTCGTTTTTCGAGGCTTCTTTTGTGATACCCTTACCTTCGAGGTTGGTTTCACCGACGTGTTCGTCTCCGAAATATCTGGCTTGGCGTTGTCAATCTAACTCGCAGGATGCTGACTTGAGGTTCCTTTGAGTGCAGTGTGGCTGTGCTTCGACTGCGTATTAGAAGACGGGGAGCTCTTTTTCTTCTTAGGTTTATTCTCAGTTGTCAACTCTTCGGGAGACCTGATCCTTTTTGCATCAGATCTTGTGAGAGAGTCCGATTTTTCCTTAGGAGTGTCGTGGGATTGACTAACTATGATATCCTGAAGCATATTTTTCAATTTCTTCCTCTGTGCTCCAGATAGGCCAAGGTACCCACCTCCGTAGTAGTATTTTGCTCACGATTGCAGGATGACGACCACACGTGACTCGCGAGTGGATCAGCACTTGTCGCCGGTACTGGGTTATTTAGGCCCTGCACCGTAACTTTTTATTTTTATTTTCCATGTTGTTTTTTTCCAGTTTTTTGGTCCGCGGGGAATATAATATTCCCAGGTGGTGGACAATCTGCCCTCCCTTAGCTTGAGTGAAACTAAAAAACTGGGGGAAGACAGATGGTCCATCACCACCCCCTATCTGCCACCCGGGGACGCGCTCGGTAGGAAAAACGGCAAAACTCCCCCGAGTGACAAATATACCATTTTCAAATTTTTTTTTCTCAGATCTCAACTTTTTTCGTTAATTTTAGGTTGATAGCGAATTATAATTTTTTTTAAATATAATCTAAAATTTATAATTTTATCGTTTACAAATTTGTAAATAAAATCTCAGAAAAATTTTAAAAGATTATATTTTGGGAAAAAGGCTCTAATCTAGGTGATATTGGAATAATAGATGAATATTTGCACTATTTTTAGGCAATTTGGAAATGCCCGTCTGTCAACTAGAGCCCTGCATGAGTGACTCTATTTGTCACCCACAATGAGTAATCCACTGCATTGCACTCAACTCATTTTTATACCCTACACCACTTTAGTGGGGAGGGTATATTGGATTTGTGCTGATGTCTGTAACATACAAAAATATTCGTCCTAGACCCACCTTAAAGTATACCAATCGGCTTAGAATCGTTTTCTGAGTCGATTAAGCTATGTCCGTCCGTCCGTCTGGCTGGCTGGCTGGCTGTCCATGTAAACCTTGTGCGCAAGGTACAGGTCGCAATTTTCAAGATAATTGGATGAAATTTGGCACGCACGTTTTATTTGACCCAAGGACGAAGCCTATTGAAAATGGTTAAAATCGGTCCATTATTTCACCTAGCCCCCATACAACAGAACCCCCCGAAAAGGGCTTTTGAGCTCATAATTATGTTAAATATACAGATATATCGATAAAATACGGCACAACTAAGTTTTATAGAAGTCTTGATGACCCTGCCAAATTTCATAAAGATCGGGCCCCATTTGACCCTAGCTCCCATGCAAAGTCCCCTTCAGAAAGTTACTTGAATGTCCCAAATTAACTTATAAACACAAATATCGCGATGAAATTCAGCACAATAAAATATTATGTCAATATAAATATATTCACAAAATTTTATCGGGCTTGGTCCATATTTGCCCCTAGCCCCCATATAAAGCCTCTTTCAGAAAATTAGTTTTTCATCCATAAATTGCTTAAATGTATCGGAACAAGGGAATATTGAAGATAAATGCTTTATTATGAAAAATAAATCACATTTAATATTCATAACTGGTGTAGGGTATCATATGGTCGGCCACGCCCGACTATAATTTCTTACTTGTTTATTTTGAATATTATTTACAAAGAGTGTGTACATTTGATTTTAATAATTCAAATTTTTGTTTTACTCAATCATTGCGAGTATTTTTGTGTAAGTGTACGTCTACATTCAAATCGAGTAAGTTAACAACTTACGTATATTAAAAGAATACAAAATAAATATTTTGAATCGAGTGAATCGAGTTTTAAATGCCAAAAGAAAAATAATTTAAAAAGAAAAATAATAAAAAAAACATGATATCGCAAATTAATTTAAAAATGAAAACAATGAGGTATATCTAATTAATAAATACTAAACCGTATGATAATTTTTTAATTTATATTATATTTTATTGTAAATTGGAACAGAATTCTAGCGACGCCGTTAATAGCCCAGCATCCGTTTCCAGTGGAACTAGCTTGTTAAGCCATGATATAATAAAAACAAAAATAATTAACCAAGAATATAAATTAAGCAATAAAACGGGACGTAGTTATGTATGGAAAATTATTATAAACGACTCAGGTGAAGAATTGTTAAATGTAGTCGCGTGTCGATTTTGCTTTAGCGTGTATAAACATAACAGTAAATCTACTACAAACTTGATAAGACATAAATGCTACATCGCCACAAAAGATCGGGATAACGTACACAACGTTTTAGTGGATAGTGACACAAAAAGGAAAGCATTGTATATATTTACCAAATGGATTATTGAAAACTGCAGACCTTTTACATTGGTGGAAGATTCCGGTCTTCATGAACTTGTTAGCTTCGTTTTGTCCATCGGCTCAAAATATGGTAAGCACGTCGATGTAAAATCATTACTTCCACACTCAACAACAGTAGGAAGAAATGTTTGTAAGCTTTACGATGTAGCATTTTCTGAGATAAAATCCGACATCACTAAAGTAAAGGACATTGGGTTCGCTCTAACCACCGTGCGTGGACGGACAGCTATTTACACAAATCATTTTTGGCAATAACAATGCATTATATAAAAGATACACAATTGAATAACGTTTTGTTGGGAATACGCAGCATGAATGGCGAAAAATGTACTAGTAAGTTGTATATACCATTATAAAATTTTAATGGCCACTGATTTCTTATTAATTATTCTGAAATCCTTTAGGTCATAACATATACTGCAAAGTTTGTAACATACTTAGCGAATTTGATTGCGTATTCACTGAAAATGTTACCGTCGTGACGGACAGAGGATCAAATATGGTTGCTGCTTTCCGCAGCACTGCCCATATATATTGTATTAACCATCTACTGAATAATGTTATTCAGAAATCCATAGATGCAGTCCCAGAAGTAAAATTTATTTGCCATGTAGCCACCAATATAGTGGGGTACTTTAAAAAGTCTGGGATAAATTCAAATCAAGATGGACAATGTTGTCGTCATTAAAAAGCAGCTGGGACGAAGTTGTTTTCATATTACAAGAAAGGCATGAAATCCATCGTATACAGAATATTGATTTAAGAAATATAACTGCTGTGTTGGATATAATTCGACCCTTTGAAGAAGCCTCGAAGATACTAGAAAGAGAGAAATATCCAACAATTCATTTGGTCTACATTTATGTAAACAGCCTTCAAAAGAAATGCGCTGAAAACAACGAGGATATAAGTATTGCCCAGGCTTTGAAAAGCAAGCTTAGGCACTACTTGGATACTGTAGTTTTTTCTAATTTGTCCATCTGGCATCGAGTTGCTCTATTCCTGTTCCCCCCTGCAAACAAATTGCTAAGTTTTTCTGAAGAAGATCGAAATCTTATAAAATTAAAATGTATCGAGTTGATACAAAGCCTAGTACAGAATTGTGAGCCTATAACAGAACCACAACAACTGTCAGTAGCCTCAATCCCATCGAAAAATTTAGAGCTGTTTTCAGATTTTATTCGATCATCTGATTTTCAAACCAACGAGGATTTAGTGGCCTCAGAGTTGAGACGATACGAAAACACAGAAGTGTCATTTTTTGATGATTTCGACACACTTAAGTGGTGGGATTCGCATAAGAACGAGTTCCCCTTTTTACACAAATTAAGCTGCCGAATCTTAGCAATACCAGCAAGTAGCGCACCTTCAGAACGAGTTTTCTCTTGTGCCCGCAACGTAATTTCTGAAAAAAGATGCTCCATTGCCTCAAATGATATTGCTGTAAATCAAATTATTTTCTTACACATGAATCACAAAAAATACGCTGTTCCACAAGAAGAAGGTGCTCTCAGTGCTAATATATAATTATAAGAATCCTTATATTTCATATTTTTTCACTTTACAGTAGTTTTGTTTACATCTCTAAATAACATTCAAATATAATTATTACATGAGTTAAATTAATAAAATATACATATATACATAACAATAATGCATTTTATTTGTAATCTCGCTATAGAAATTCATAAGAACGGTAATTCGTTCAAAGAATTGCATTCTAATTAAAACACATAATAAATCCTTCTATAATTCGATTCACTCGCTGTTTTGCACTCGATTTGAAACACAAAAACACTCTCAATACTCATATCATACAATACTCTTTACATTCATGTATTTTACTTTATTTGAATTTTTTGTCATATACATTTTTGTTTTGAATAAATTATTATATTCATTCAAAAAACAATGAGTGAGTCAAAAACAGTACTTTCAAAAAATTAAATGTTTTAAAATATTATTTAAGTCACTCATGCAGGGCTCTACTGTCAACCAAATGATAGCCAAAACTATTTTTATAGTGTATATGTACAGTGTCTCTCATAAGTATTCGAATTTTGGTATTCCATGAAAAGAAACCAAATTTAAAAATACTTTTTGTGTGCAAAATAAATAAATTAACTTGTTATATTGTAGAGACAGTCCTTAGGTTTTAAATCACGCTTTTTAAAACTTGAAAAATTTACATTTACTTAAATTAATTTAGCTTTTTTTTTAAAAAAAGTCCCCAAAAGTACCTCACAAAAGTATATGAATTTTTCCTGTATTTCATATTTGATCATGATAAAAATATCAAGGTAGTGTCATTCTCTCTTTTTGTCTGACGTTTGCTGGTATTTTAATAAATCGAGCTACCACATTTATTTTGTAAATCCCATTTTTGTTTGTTTATTTTTCAATCAAAATAAAAAATAAAATTCAATTTAAACTAAACTAAAAATCAAACAAATTTAATAAAAAATTCAATAAAAATTTTAATAAATGTACAAAAAATAAAAATGCATTTGAAGAAAAATGGGCAACCAAAACTATAAACTTCCTGTTAAGTCAAATGGGCAACCAAAACTATAAACTTCCTGTTAAGTCAAATGGGCAACCAAAACTATAAACTTCCTGTTAAGTCCTATATCAAATTGCTCCATCCGGTCCAAGAATACACAGTTTTCTTCAAGTGAAACAATTTAACATTCATGAAACCTTTGATATGGACACCATTATTATTCGAGGAAATGCGTGACATCATTTGGATTGCAAAATATAAAAGGCCTTAGGGACAGATCTTGATGTGAAGGTTACCAAGATACTCATAGGACTTAAATGCATTCCATGGATTCTGATAGGCATTCTAATTTGCCACTGTCCGAGGACACAGAATATTAGTTTGAAATGGCTGGGGAAGAGGTTCCATAACAAACGTTGCGGGATTTAACCCCCGCAGGGTACTAGCTTTTATTGGAGATTAGGATTATCTTCGATTTGAGATTAGGTTTATCTCACGTTTCTTTAATTAGGGAGTTGGCTCGATAAATCTTCTGGGCTGATACGCCATGAGAATGGACCAGTTTCAATTCATCATTCCTTTCTATCTATTTTATTTCTTTCTTGTTTTCTTTTAGTGTTCTTGTTTCTCCGTCTTTGGATCTTCAGTCTATTTGAAGGGAACAACCTTATGGTCTAAGAGTGGATGTTGTCCTTTTTATGGCACATAATCCATCTTAACTTTAACATAAGGACATAATTATACATTGCTTTAAAACCCTTTCAAATGATAACCTACATTGCATACAATTTAAATAACAAACAGTACATTTTTTAATCGGGACAGCTCAACAACAGTTATCTCTGGACCTAAATTATTTTTGAAAGTAGCAACATAAATTCCACAATCACAACACAAATTTCTTAAAAACTATTTTTCCCTTTTTCATACGTGGCAACGATGTTCTATTTATTTACAAAGTACGAATTTCAAAAAATACCAGCAAACTTCAAAAAGTTTTTTTGAGAGAGAGGAATGACACTACCTTCATATTTTTATCATGTATTTGATCATATTATATGAAACACAGATTTTATAATCGAATGGTTTTTATGCTTAAAATTATTTTAAGGGGTTACTATCAACCGAAAAGATATATTTTTGGACCATTTGGTCCACAATTTTGGGGGATTTGTACCATATTTTCATGTTATATCATTAAAATGTCGACTTTTAGCAATATTTGTAAGTTTTTCTCCTTTTTCCCAAAGATAAAACCAAAATTTGATATTGGTATTTAATAGACCACTTGGGGTATCTAAAAAAAATACAAGAACTGTATTTAAACGTTCCAAGAAATATTATTGGGATCATTCTTCTGTCGTTAGTTCAATTTATTGGAACTTAAGTCCATTTTTATAATACTAGGGTCAAACATTTTCGGGGAAAGTTGTCTTATATATACTCTTTTAGATATCAGCTTTTAACATTTCAAGTTTTCAATATATTGTGGAAGTGTACAACTCCAAAACATGCCTTGAAGAAAGACCTTTCAATTTAGTATAGTCATTATTTTTATACCCTCCACTACCATCAGTGGAGATAGAGGGTATATATAAGTTTGTCATTCCGTGTGTAACACCAAGAAATATTCATCTGAGACCCAACAAAGTATATATATTCTGGGTCCTTATGAAATTCTGAGTCGATTTAGCTATGTCCGTCTGTCCGTCCGTCCGTCCCTCTGTCTGTCTGTGTAAAACACGCTCACGTTAAAACGAAGCAATATAATTTAACCAAATTTACCCAAAACATTCACTATTATCTCGTACAGTTTGGTATTGAAAATGAGCAAAATCGGTTCACATCGGGAAAAGTTATGAATCAAAATTTAAAACAACCTCGAAAAAATAAGCATTTTTTACACATTCTGATGTAATTTTCTCGAAAACTATGCAAGATAATTTCATGAAAGTCATCATACATTCGTTTCTACACAAGATATTGATTCCTGCTGAAAATTGCCAGCATCGGTCCATAATTTCATATACCTCCCATACAAAAGTACATATTCCAGGAAAATGAGTTTTTTGTTAATAACTTCCGTGTTGATATCTTCACAAAATTTTACAAATTAAAATCTTATGTTAATAGAATTGATTGAGAGAAAAAAATTTCTGGATCGGTCCACAATTGGTCATAGCTACCACACAAGGTCCCCTCCCGAAAATCACTTAAACGCACATAACACATTACTAAACTAAGATATCCATATAAAATTTGGTAAAAGTATTGCTCTCGCATACAGAAATTTTTTTCCGATCGGTCCATAATTGGTCATAGCTCCTATACAAGGTATCCATAGAAAATTTGGTACAAGTATTGCTCACATATACAGAAATATTATTATGGAAGTTTTTTTCGGATCGGTCCATAATTGGCCATAGTTCTCATACAAATATTTGATCAATTAGAAAAGTATTAATATAAAAGTAGCTGGTGGAGGGTATTCAAGATTCGGCTCAGCCAAATATAGCACTCTAACTTGTTATAACCAAGGCTGCCAGGCTGCATGTCACCATATCTTTATGGCCTAACTCAAAAAAATTGATATCTGGTTAATTATTATTTACGATGATCAAAATAAACCCAAATTGGACTTACAGTGTTATTGTAATGGGAAACAAAAGCGTGGAAGTTATGAGTAGTAAAACTTGAAATCCACTGTATAGGATGACGTTTTGTTAAGGCATATTTTGAAGTTGTATACCGATACAATGTCTTGGAAATTGAAAATATATTAGTGCTAATATCTACAAGAATATATACTAGCCATCTTTGTCGGAAAATATCGACCCTAGTGCTATGAAAAGGGACTTAAGATCTAGATAATTCAATTAAAAACATAAGAACGATCCCAAAAATACATCTTCGAGCGCTTAAGTACAGATCCTTTAACAAAAATTATTATATTTAGATACCTCAAGAGGTCTATTAAATCCCAATATTAAATTTTGGTTTTATCTCTAGAAAAGAAGGAAGAAAATTGCAAATATGGTCAAAAATCGCCATTTTAATAATATTACATGAAAACATGGTACAAATGCCCCAAAATTGTGGACCAAATGGACCAAAAATACATCCTTTCGGTTGATAGAAACCCCTTAAAACAATTTTAAGCAAAAATACATTGGTTTCTAAGTTTTGGGTTTCGCATAATATGGTCAAATATGAAATACAGGGAAGATTCGAAGTAAAAAAAATTATTTTAAACATGAATTTTATGAAATAATGAGAAAGTAATATTATATTTATAATTAATTAAGATTAAAATAAATATTGTTCACTATTTTTTAGAAAATAGGAGGAATTTTGGATATACAGAAGCAAATGCTAAAAAAGTACGTGGGCGTAAACTTAGAATTTGCCAAGGGCGAATTTAGTGGGATAATTTTTCGAACAATTTTCATTTAATTTCTATATTTATACCCTACACCACTTTAGTGGGGAGGGTATATTGGATTTGTGCTGATGTTTGTAACATACAAAAATATTCGTCCTGGCTGTCCATGTAAACCTTGTGCGCAAGGTACAGGTCGCAATTTTCAAGATAATTGGATGAAATTTGGCACGCACGTTTTATTTGACAAGGACGAAGCATATTGAAAATGGTTAAAATCGATCCATTATTTCACCTAGCCCCCATAGAACAGAACCCCCCGAAAAGGGCTTCTGAGCTCATAATTATGTTAAATATACAGATATATCGATAAAATACGGCACAACTAAGTTTTATAGAAGTCTTGATGATCCTGCCAAATTTCATAAAGATCGGGCCCCATTTGACCCTAGCTCCCATACAAAGTCCTCTTCAGAAAATTACTTGAATGTCCCAAATTACTTATAAACACAAATATCGCGATGAAATTCAGCACAATAAAATATTATGTAAATATAAATATATTCACAAAATTTTATCGGACTTGGTCCATATTTGCCCCTAGCCCCCATATAAAGCCTCTTTCAGAAAATTAGTTTTTCATCCATAAATTGCTTAAATGTTTCGGAACAAGGGAATATTGAAGATAAATGCTTTATTATAAAAAATAAATCACATTTAATATTCATAACTGGTGTAGGGTATCATATGGTCGGCCACGCCCGACTATACTTTCTTACCTGTTTTTATTTATTTATTCTTCGTTTATAAATTTGTTCGGCAATTTTTGTTTTCTTCTTTGAATTTTTATGTTTTTGACAGCTGTTTTATTGGAAATTTCCAATAAAAAAGTAATTCGTGTAGCCTCTTCTCACCTTATGTTACAGAAACACTTTTTACTCACAAATCGAGAAACGATGGAATTTTTTGTTTCACAATTTTGTTTTCACATGTGAAAACTTCGCACTAAAAGTTACAGAAACGGGGTACAGGTGAACATAAAAACCGGTTTATATTGCATATTTCGGTTTTTTCCAAACCGGTTTTTTAAAAACATTGGTCTCGGTTAACCTGCTTCAAAAAATTGTAATTTGTAGTACATAATATTGTATGTTTTTTTATTGTGATTCGCATTTTTTAAAATTTTGGATAGTTAATTCTAAACATTACTTTCCGTTTGTGTATATGAAAACAGAACTAAGATTGTTAAACAAAAGAAATATATTATGTATATAAAATGGAGATTTACAATTTCAGAAGACAATCAGGAAATTAATAAAAAGTTAAGTGGTAACTTTTTATTCCAATAAGAAATTAACTATTTATACTTGCATTATATATTCAAAGATGAATTTTTCCCTCCTATAACAACTTCCATATATCTAACGAATCAATAATATCTTCAGATTTGTATAAGTTTGTTTTCTTATGATACATTAATATACATATCTATACTAAAAATTGCAAATATCTTATTGAGTTATTCATAATATGCAGCAAATGAAATTTTTTAATTAAATATTAGAATATTTTAAAGATTCCCAAACATTTCGCTTAACCGGTTTTTTATACTCGGTTAACCGACAAACGGTTTTTTAGAAATAGTCAATAGTTAACCGAAAACCCGGTTTTACCAAAAGTAGGTTTTTTATAAACACTAGTTATATGTACAAGATTTTTAAAAAATATCTTTTAACGTAAAAATCTTTAATTAAAAGAATAATAATCACAATATTCTTTTAATTAAAGATATGTAGAGAACTGGAATTGGTTGTCAACAAAATTACTCGAAAATGTTCAGATGATTCACATGGGAATTAAATACACATATGTAAGTCTATGTATTAAAGAAAAATAAAATATTCTTTCACATTTTCGTAAATGTTGACTTGTGGACTTGTAGCTTCAAAAACTCTTGTAAATGATGAAAGTATTGATATCTGCATATTCAGTAGAATGTGTTAGCACTGATCTAGCATTATATAGTTACAATCATCTTATCAGCAGAAAATATGATTAGGGTATACATACTTATACCCGCTGTAAGGGCATATTTGCGATATGGGTGGAGTTTTTCGATGATCTCAGCTACAGTGTTTTTCAAAACATAAATATTTATATGCTGATTTTATTATAAAGCTAATATTCTTTAACTTTTAATCACCATTTATTGAGGTAAAACCGTTCCCTGTACTCTTACTCACCTGGATACTTGGTAGAGGTACCAAGTAAAAACAAACTAAAAAGTTTAAAGCACAAAATATCAATAATAGTTGTGTTTTGTTGCTAACGTTCAAAGGCAATTTCATATAAATTTAAAATTTATAAACGTTAGGAGTTAACGTGTAAAATTATACAAGTTAATTTTAACGTTGATAAAAGTGCTACCAATTCAAAAATAAAAATACAAATATTAATGTGTTTATGTCAAACAATAAAAAAAAATTTAAAATAAAATTTAAATCAAAGAAAATTACCAAATAAAAAAACCTTTTCAAGAAATTGTAAATAATTTCAAGATTTAGCAGATTTCTTCTGTGGAGTGATGCCAAGTCAGGTAATGTTCGTTTTGTTGCTAACTTTAAGCGTTAACACTCATCGATAGCAACAAAACACAACTAATGTTGTTATATAACTCTGAAAACGTATTATATTTAAGAATAAATGGTAATACCAAATTTTAGAAAGCGAAATAGTCCAAGATGTAGTAAAATTCCAAACCCTGTAGTAATGTTGGAAAATTAAGATTTGGTCCACTAACACATATAGTCTAACAATGGATGTCTGAAATTGTGACATGGAAAATGGTATTAAAAAATTATTGTTTTTAGAGGAACAATATATTAGAACATGAATTTCCATGTTTTGAAATACAATATAGTTGAAATCCTCTGAAACTGCATCCAAATGCCAAACTGATCTCTGTGTAGGACAATGACATGTAGCATATTTTTCTGATGCTAAGGTAAATTGGTAAATCAATGCTTAAACACTGTCCTAAATATTCAGAGATCAATACTTTCAAAATTTACAAGAGTATTTCAAGCTACAAGTCTACAGGATGCATCCGCGGTCAGTTATCCCTTTTAGGAGATAAATGGGCAGACATATCGAAATAGTTTTCCATAAAAAGTTTATATTTAATATCGAATAGACTAACACATAAGATATAACAAAAAAGACCGTTTTTATTAAACATTTAAATCTATCGTTTGTAGACTTTTGTTAAATTCAAAGTTTGATTTTTCGTTTAAAAATATTTTATTTATTGGAATTAAAAAACGATTTCTTATGATTTATATTTCTTTAAATATCACATTATAATAATGTAAAAGATTTTTTTATTTTCCTTTAATACACAGAAAAATACCTAAAATAAAATGTCTAAATATGTAGACTTTAGTGACATAGTGTACGTAATTTTCTCATTTTAATAAGAAAACAAATCATTCAAACAAATATATAATAAATTTCTTTCATAAAATTATTAAATTTGGTATGTTTATATTTTAACAAAACAAATACATAAAAATGGTCATAATATTAAACAAAATTTAAATAAAAAAAAATGTTTTACTATTTCCTTTATGTCATCTATTTTCATTTCCAAAATCTGGTCGCTTAAAGTGTAAACAGCTGATTCAAAAAATAATACGATTTTTATTAATATAAACATTAAAATGTTCTATTTATTGATTAGTATAAATTATAGACACTTTAAAATACATTTTTTTGTTTTAAATTTAAGTTTTCATTAATTAAACATGCATTGATTTGATAACAAACAGTTGATAACAAACGTTTTCTCTTGTTATGTATGGCAACACTACGAAATTTAATCTTGTACTCAAAAACATCAAAGGGGATTAAATTTATTTTTAGATTAGCTAATCTGATAATAATTGGCAATTGATTGCTAACTCAAAAACCCGCCCTATATGTCTAGATCATAGGAATTGGGTGGGTGATGAGACAGGTTCTTCTTTACCACCTTAAAGAACCATTTGTAAGGTAAAATTCATTACATTATTTTTTATGTTTTTTTTTTTTCCACATATTCGGGAATGGTTTAAATATAGTTTCAATATACATAACTATTAACTAACTAAAAAAGGAGTCTGTAATAACAACTCTGTAACAAACCGATTTTTGGTTCAGGAAGGGACATTTTTTGTGCCTTTTAGAACATCTATGTAGTTTTCCAAAGAAATGTTCCAAATTAACTTGGCATAAACGCCAGACTTGTGAAACCATTGTCCTTTAAAAATTTGAATAATTGCTTAAGACTTTCGTCGTATAATTGCTTAGTATATTTCTCGAGTTCTTTAATATAACTAATAATATTTGGCACAATCATTTTATTGAGGTTTTTTCTAAAGTACTTGCAATTAGCACTCTTACTAGAAAAATTGGAGAATCAGTGTTGCCAGGAGCTTCAGAAATAAATGGCTAAATCGGACATTAAAAAGGACAGAAAAGTCTTATAAAATAAGGCTATAAAAAGGCTGAATTGTTATACCTTAAAATGCTTCTATTAAAAAATAACTGAACCCCCTGAATAGGGCTTTTGAGATCCAAATTATGTATCTCAAATAAAAAGCACAACTATTTTTTCTAGATTTTTATAAGCAATGATGAGCTTGCCACACTTCGTAATGGTCGGATCTCATTTGACCCTAGCCCTCATATAAATCTCCTTCCGAAAATTACTAGATTTGTACCGCAGTTCTGTAATTTTTTAATTTTAAATACGATGTCGTAAAGTAACGACAAATATCGGTTGCATTAACGAATTTTCAATTCTGTAACTTTTTAACAACCTTAGAATATTTTAACGACAATATTTTTCAAATATAAAATTATTAACGTGAACTTTTTATTTGTCGTTACATTGCCGATACTTTTCGTTAACTAATGATTATGTTTAACGAAAAAATAGGTGAAATAAAATTCAAAATACCATATAACGACAATTATTGTTAACTTACGAATTTTTACTATTTAAAGAACTAATTTTGTAGTTAAAAAGTTACTGATTTGCGGTACTGGTTCTAGAAAATTACTAGATATCAGTTAATTTTTAAGCAATAATATCGCGAACAAATTCAGCAAATTTTATGGATATCGGCTCATATTTGCTCCTAGACCCCATATAAAGCTTCTTTCAAAAAATTAGTTGTTTGCCAATAAATTGTTTAAATGTATCGGAATAAAAAAATTAAATAAAAACTTTATTAAATTATACTTAAAACTGCTTTAAAGTATCATATGTTCGGTCAAGTACGACCTTTTTGTTGTATTAATTTCTGTTACAAAAGTGCATATATACCAGAGAACGGTTTGAATGCTTATTTTGTCGATTATGAATGAATACAATCGCATAAAACGAGCCTTGAGATGACAATATGAACCAATTTGGTAATGCAATGCATGGCACCATTCAAAACAAATGAGCGTAACGAATACATTATTGAGTAAATTTAAAAGAATATGCTTAAAAAGGTTTTTGTTCATACATATGTGGAATACCAATTACTTTTTCGTGAACCGATTTTTTTAAAATATTGATGATCGGTGGATTGTCCTTATCTATAAGTGGATTCAAAACTTTTTCTTCTCGAAATCTCCTCAAAAACTATTTTTTTATATAAATTAACCATTAGAAGACATTTCTTTCAATATCTGAACTTTTTATTTAAGAAAACTTGAAATCTCAGCGTATGTCCACAGTGTAATACTGTGAATCGTTTCTATTATTTTTTCCAATGCCAATTTTTTTAAATACCAATAAAATACGATGGAGCAAAAAAACTTACAAACTCCATTTATCATAGGAAAGTAGACCTAAATACCTTTTATTTAAGATACAAATCTAACGGGTACTTTTTGAGAATATTTAGTTTTCACCACAAAATAAATTTGTTTCTATTATTTTTTCCACCACTGTATTTCGTTTTTTCGAGAACCAATTTTTTTAAATATTGATTTTTGGTTAACCTTTTATCCGTATTTTTTTGTAGCTTGGTTAACCGGTTTCAACTACATATTTGTAATTTTTAGTATAAAATTGTATGTTTTGTTTGGTTTTTTATTGTGAAAAGTATTAGGCTTTATTCAGAAAACATGAACAGAAAAGAATTATGAAATTTATATAAAAATTTTAATATAATTTTCTACCCTTAGTAGATAAATAATATATTGGACCTACACCATTTAATAAAAACTTAAAAACCCATAAAATGCATGCATATTTTTTTGTAATCGGAACAAATTTTCGTATTTAAATAGATTGAATCTAGCTGCGTGTACCCGGCGTTGCCCAGGTTTCTTCGAAAAGTAAAGAGAATATTTTTCATATGTAATGACTTTTTCTGAAATAGATATACAAATTTAGCTTATAACGATAAAAGAGTTATTATATTTTTCTGCCTTTTTTAATCCTTAAAGTCAGTTTCTGGACCAAAAAGTCCCTTAAAAATTTAGAAATTTAAATTAAGCTTAAATTAGGAAATTTTGACTAATTTTTAGAAAAATTTAAGAATTTTTTTTGAAAAATTATACTGAAATCAGCATTTCCAATCACTGGTAGGGAACTAAGGACACTTTCAAATTATTTGTTTTATTTTTTCCATGTGCAGTATATTTAAAGAACTGTTCAATTTAAATTAGGTCACGCTGTACTTTGAATTGTAGTGCCCCTGGTGTAAAGAGGCAAAAGTCTTTGGGGGCATTTTATTAATTTCAAAAGTACCCTGCAGGAAATGAAGCTATAATTGTCTAAAAGCCACTAGTACTATTACTAGTATAGCAGACACTAGTACAAAAGTGGTTAGAGTTTTTATGGAAAAATACTAGTACTAGTAGAAGTTAAAGGAGCACCACTTGCAGACCGATTTTTATTTGACATGTGTTGGAAAAAATTAATTATTGAAATTATTAAAATATTATTCTCAAACATTTTGCATAAAATAAAGAAAATTTACAAACATTTCCTTCCAAATTAGAGGATAAATAGTGAATGACTGTTTAGTTATAGTTGGATACAGAGCCCCATGTAAGTACGTCTGTTAAATTTTAAAATTGCAATGAGTTTCATATGTACTACTTTTAATTAGACAAACAATTTTGAGTTGTTCATTAAAGAGATCTACAACAATATAACTTTGATAAACAATTTCCATATGCTATTTCTCGATCGTAGGAAACTATATCCGATTCTGTCTTAAAAAAGTTTTTTTTTTGAGGATATAAAGCGGATTACAGGTTTTGAAATAAGAATAGTTTTCCGGTGGAAAATATAAGTGATTCCGATTCTGTTTTAAAATAGTTTTTTTGAGGATATACAGCGGATTACAGGTTTTTGAAATAAGAATAGTTTTCCGGTGGAAAATATAAGTGATTGGATATACGAATCTACAACCGATTTTACGCTTTAGATGAAAATCGATTTTTGATAATAAATTAAAATTGATTACAGATTTTTATTTTTCCTAATCGTAAAGTAAGATAAGGACCTACAAACATTTTAGAGTTTTCAAATAAAAATTAATATTTGATTAAAATTTTAACTACATAAATAATAATTCTCATATACTATAAGAAGTATATATCATGAGCATTATAAATGTAACAAAAAATGGACGGGAAAGGGTCATTGCATTTCATTAAGATCACAACAGGCCCGAAATTAGTGGTATAGGTGTATTTATTCGGATTTGTATTAAACATTCTCTTCCTCAACGATAGAACTATTGTCATGCAAAATTTCATGAAGCATAAAATCCAGATCAAAAAGTTCATTCCAAAAATACACTGTCTGTTGCCAAATTTCTTCACGATACTAATGGTTATAAGTCAATTTTTGGACGTTTAAGGGTTTGTATGACGAAAACTCGTATGGTCCAAATTTTATCAAAATATCTTGAAAATTGTGGCCTGTAGCTTGCGAACAAGTTTTACATGGACAGCCAGCCGGACAGACGGAGGAACATGTCTTAATCGACTCAGAAAGTAATTCTGAGTCGATCGGTATAGGTTAGGGTTAGGTTGATAGGAGGATGTATACAACATCAAATCCGAAAAAATACACCTAGGCCTGTGGTGCGCTCCTTTTCATGAAGAAAAAATTGTTCTCTGAATGTATTATTTTTCAATGTTTAGAAACACAGCTTCCTGGACGTAATTTCTAAGAATCTTCCAATCAGTGTTAGTCAGGAATGTTATTTCCGGAATAACATCACCCAAGATACTTGGGTCTAACTTTGACGAATGCCTGACAGTGGAAAAGAAAGTGCTCCAGAGTTTCACTGTCCTCTTCACATGCTCTACACTCGTCTGAATCCGCACGTCCAATTTTGCATAGATGTGCTCGTAATCATGTGTGTCCACTCAGAATACATACCATCATACTAACTTCAGACTTTCTCATTTTGAGGAGACTTCTCGTCTTGTTCTCATCACCCCAAAGGATCTTTGTGGTTCTACCCACCGTTTCATTATTCCAAGATCACCATATTTTTAAATCAGCTTTTGTTGCGTCGAATGGTTTATCCCTTTAAAGCTTTCTTACAATAAAATACGGTCTTAGATTTAATTATATCACCATATAATCATATTATTCTGGCAGCCGGAAAATGGGCAGCGGATGTGGGCGCCATATTTATTATAATCCAATTTAAGCTCGGACCTGGAAGCGTGTGTTATGATTAGGTAAACGGTGGTATATTTCTGTTCCCAGGACCACCCAATTTGGAGCCATCCGTGTAACAACGGATTCCTACTAGTATTTGCTCTAGTGTTCCGCTTGACAAAGGCATTCTATCTGAGATCAGCGTTACAAAGTTTCCGACATATTCTGTGTCTTCCTTCCAACGTGTCCAGTGATGACGCTTTTGGCCAGTTCGCAGTTCGGCTGTAAGCATCGCCTCATATCTTAAATATGTTTTCAATGGGTGGAATATCTTGCAACGTTTCCAGAGCCTTGGTTGAAATAGTACACATGGCACCACTTATACCCAAGCAGCATGTACGCTGAACTCCCTGTAGTAGTTTGATATTACACTTTTTGTTCAAAGCAGTTATTGAAGCATAATCTAGAATTGGTCTAATTACACTTTTATAAAGCCAATTTGTCGTAGTAGGACTAAGACCCCTTTTCATTCCTATAGTTCTCCTACATATCGCCCAGCACCGATGAGCCTTGTTGATCAGTTAGGGTCCTTAGGAGGCTATTAATCGTGGTAACCCCGTGGTAACTTTAAGGTTGATATAGGACCAATATTTTTATGCGTTACAAACATCAGCACCATCGCATAATATTCCACTATAGTGGTGTGGGCTGTCCATGTAAACCTTGTGCTCAAGCTACAGGCCGCAATTTTCAAAATATTTTGAGTTTTTCGTCACAAAGACGATGCCTATTGAAAATGTTTGAAATCGGTCCATTATTTAACATAGTCCCCATACAACCAGACCTTCCAATTTGTAGTTTTTAACTCATAACTATGTAGGTCAATTATACTACTATCTCTCTATCAAAAATTGGCACAACCAAGCTTTATATAGGAATAAATGACCATGCCGATTTTTATAATGGTGGGCCGTCTTAAACGTCCAAAAACTGATTTATAACTATTAGTATCGCGATGAAACTCAGCAATTCAGAAATTCATCTGTTCTTTTTTTGATGATGGCTATAAAAAGAAGTTTGCCAATGTTTGTGAAAGAAGTAAAAAAACGACAATGATGTTAACAATATTAATAAAGTGAAGAGTTACTTTTTGAAATTTTAGTTTTTTAATAAAATATCGGTATTGGTATTTTAGCGTTATCGGTATTTTGGCTTATTTCGGTATTGGTATTTTAGCGGTAACGGTATTTGTGCTGAAAAGGTATTTTAGCGGTAACGATAGCTTAGCGATAACGGTTGCCAACCTTGATTTTGATGATTCAAATACTAAATGAATTGAACCCTTTTAAAATTTTTGATTAATCGTTTAACTGAATTTTTTTTAAATTAGTTTTTTCTGTAATATTTTGTGGTAGTAATTCAACATTTTCAACATTCTAATAAACTATTGAGGATATTTAAAAGAAATTTTACATAAATATTCTTAGGTGATTTCTAGAGTTCTATTTTTAATCGACATAAAATTAAAAAAAAATATATATATAGAGGTATTAACTTAGGTTAATTACACCCTACACCACGATAGTGGATTTATTTTATAAAAAAAAATTAAAATAAAATACAACATTTATAAGAAAATTTGTTTTTTTTTTTTAATTTGGAAAAGTTTTATTTTGTATTTTTCCATAATTTTTTTTTTAATTCGGATCATAAATGCATTTTTATTGATTTTAAAAAAATTGAGTCGAGATGACCAATTTTAATCCATTGCACCTACGGAATCTAAAGATTGTAAGTAGATACGAAAACACCTCAGCTCTAACTATGTAAATTTTTGCTACGATATCTCCTATAGATCAAGAAATACCGAATATACATTTTAAAATAATAAAAAAATGTTTCTAAACAGCTGTGTTTTATGCGCTTGCTGCATACAATAAGTTATGTGTTGTACAATCATCATTATCTACTTTATTTGTTTGGTAAAAGTATAGCAAAACAAATGTGTTACTCTTATTCTTTTTGTAATCATTCACACTACCTACCTATGTTTGAGAAAATAACAATATCAACTTGTACCAGAACTACCCAGCGGTAAATGAAACAAAGTATTTAGATAATATTCGATGACATCAGTATGACGTTCTAAGCGAGCAATCTAAGTACTAAGAGTGCAATGTATGCGTAATCCAACACATCATGCACTTTAATTATAACATAGATTACGATTTAAGCAGAGAGTTAGCTGCCTTTTTCTACCCTATACCATTATTCACCTAGCCCCCATACAACTGAACCCCGAATAGGGCAGGTCGCAATTTTGAAGATAATTCAATAAAATTTGGCACATAATCTTCTATGTTACCGGAGACGAAGCCTATTGAAAATGGTTAACATCGGTTCATTATTTCACCTAGCCCCCATACAACTGAACCCCCAAATATGGCTTGTAAACCTTGTAATCAAACTACAGGTCGCAATTTTGAAGATAATTCAATGAAATTTGGCACATAATCTTCTATGTTACCGGAGACGAAGCCTATTGAAAATGGTTAACATCGGTCCATTATTTCACCTAGCCCCATACAACTGAACCCGCCGAATAAGACACTTAAGTTCATAATTATGTTTAATATACTCGTATCTCGACAAAAGGTGCAAAATCAATTTCTATACTAGCCTTTATGATTCTCATAAATTTTATAATTATAGGGTCTCATTTGACCATAGCCCCTATACAAAGCCCCCTTCAAAATTTTACTTAAATATCCAAAATTTTATTCAACAATAAATGGCTTAAGTACATCTGAGACAAGGTACAATTCAACTTAAATGAAAACTAAATCACATTTTAATTTTGTAACAGGTGTAGGGTATTATATGGTCGGCCTCGCCCGACTATAATTTCTTACTTGTTCATGTTGTTTTTTGTTTTTATTTCTTAAAAAAACAGAACTAAAGTACCGTTTTATTTTTCTTTTGTATACTACATGAAAAGAAGGATCTTTTTGTTCCAGTTAAAAGTTGATCTTTTATAAATGAAGTTGTGTTTTGTTAAAAAAGTTATTTTATTGTAAAAATTTACTTCATATATTCTAGTTTTAATACTGACAATTTCCTCTTGATTGTTTACAGGATCTGTAAAGGAAGTTTCAAAAGAAAATTAAGATTAATTTCATTTATCTTCATTGAAATTGTTTAATTATATTTTTATTGAATTAACTATAATACATGTTTATTATTTGATGATCATTTTTAAATAAACTTGCATAATTTGAAAATAAATATAAAAAATATATATTTTTTCTATAACAAAATCGGAAGATATGGTACTTTAACTTACAAATGCAAATAGGATTGTAATCTACATACTTTACATTCTTAGTTGCAAGCGTTTATAGACGTCTCATTAACTTCACTTAGAACTCCACACATTGTGTAAGTAAAATTTTAATTTGTCTTAATGATATTGTGACTTTCATTCTAAGCGAGAGCACATCGATGAGGCAGCCTGGGACACTTTTATGTTAAATCTAAGTGAAAGTATCACCACTGACTGCCACGAAATATCACTTAGATAAGCGAGTACATAATGTGTATTTTTACCGCTGGGTACTCAACTTCTCATCAATACGCACTAGCAGCTGTAGACACTGCGATACTTGTGCAAACAGTTGTAACTATGCACGTCTTTAGTGCAAATTTCATCAAAATCGCTAAACGATAGGACCGACTTTCTTGAAATTTTCACAGTGTCTTCATGTATGTCAGACATACTAATTTAAGATTTTATTTCTTTGGGAGGTACCACACCCACATACAAAATCAGGATTAAAAGTCGCATATCTCATAAACTGCAACAGCTAGAATCCGCAAATTTTCAAAATGGACGTCCTAGATGTATTGGGCGTGTCACCTCCCAAAGAAATAAAATCTTAAATTAGTATGTGTGAGAAAATATAACAACTAGAGTCCTAAAGTTTTTTCCGGGTCCACTTTGGTATCAACATGAATATTTAGGACAAAAAATCCATGGGAACATTTGGGGGAATGGGGTTTGGAACCACGCCTATTGCGGCCTAGCAGTTTGGTAATAAATTGGCGGACTAGCAATGGGGGACATGGCACCTTCCATATGAAATAAATACAAAAATTCGTATATCTGGGAAACTATTAAAGATAGAATCTAAAAATTTTGCACGACGAACATTGGGTAATAAATTGGCGGACTAGTAATGCTGGGAGTTGTATCTCCCATCTGAAAAAAACAAAAAACAAAAATTCGTATATCTGAGAAACTAGAATCATCAAATTTGCACGAAAACGTTGATATTCATATGAACATTTGGGAAAAATTGGCGAACTTTCAATAGTTGGCGTGGCATCTCTCATATGAAGTTAATACAAAAATTGAATTGAAGCTCATAAATTGTAAAGTGCGTATTTTATTGTATTGTTTTTAGGGTAACAAAGCACACTGGTTATAGCTGGTTTCATACAAAATAAACTAACTTTTTAATAAATTGTCTGCCTTTATTTATTCCATAATTATGTATTTCTAAATATTGAAGAATATTTATTTGAAGATTTTAATAACAATATATTAGAAACATTAAGATACAAAATACTTCAGATTCTTGAACAGCAATTTTGGAAATAATGATATTACCGTTACTTACTTCTACAACCAGTTTTGAGGAACATTGCTTTGTTTCTTAGGTATAACTAAGAAGTTCGTCGTTAATAGGGGTATCTTTCATCAAATAAAATATTATTTCCAACTAATGAGCTACTATTTTTTTAATTACTTAATTATGACAATCCTCCAACAATTTCTTTAAATTAGCTTTTACAAAACCAGATTCGAAGATGACAATTTCGAACTTCAAACACATCAAAATATTGGTCTAAAACCCATAAAAGTATACATGGCAAATTCTTTTTTGTGTGTAGATTTTAAGAAATCATCCTTATAGCCCATTCAGACCGAACGAAATTAAGTATTTTTTTCGAACATCTCTGTCTTAGTACAAAAAATACATATTTTTACAACCATGAACGAAACCAAAAAATAAAAAACAAATAAAAATACAGCAATTTAAATCGAATTGTTTAAAAAAATATAAAATGTGTTCAATATATAATTAAAATATAATGTGTGTGCAAAAGGCGTCGAAATATGTGCGAAAGATATTCTGAACTGTCAATTAAATTATTAAAAACACCGGTCTGAACAGGTAAGATTTCGAGTCGAAATTAAGTAATTTCGACACGGTCTGTATGGGCTATTATGCATTAAATATTTCTTTTGTTTAATATTTTGAAAATTAAGTGATGACGAATTTTTATTTACAAGACTTGAAAGAATACGTCCACAAAATTTTGTGGTCTAGAGTAGATCCATGTTGTAGTAATAAACACTTAATGTAAAAATTTCTGAAAAAAATCGATTGAAACCAACTAGTTTTTTTTAATTGTTGGATATTATAAGGGCGGCTTACAAATGAGAAAGTCAATTTTGCGAGTATCGGCTGTATACACTTGTTGAATGACTATCTATATATATATATATATATATATATATATATATATATATATATATATATATATATATATATATATATATATATATATATATATGACAAAATGGACAGCCTAGTTACAGTGGGCGTGGCACCTCCCATATAAACAAATCTTAAATTAGTATATCTGTAAAAGTATAACAGCTAGAGTCCTCAATTTTTTCGGAGCCACTTTAGTATCGACACGAATATTTACAACAAAAAATTGGCGGATTAGCAATAAGGGGCGTGGCACCCCCATAGCAATCTATCTATATATATATATATGTATATAAATGAATGTGTGTTTGTATGTATGTTTGTTTGGTTTTTATATACTGCTAAACGGCTGGACTGATTTTCTGACATTTTCATAGTGTCTTCCTGTATGTCTGGAAGGGATTATAGGCTACATTTTATTTTAAAATTCCATGTGGGCAAAGTGCCACGCCCACATACATAATAAGTATTTAAAATCACATATCTCAGAAACTGCAACAGCTAGAGTTCTCAAATTTTGTATGGACAACTTTGACATCCACATGAACATATGGGAGCAAAATGGGCAGACTAGCTACAGTGGACATGGTCCCTCTCATATAAAGATAACCTTAAATTAGTATATCTGAGAAAATATAACAGCTAGAGTCATCCAATTTTTCGGAGTATCAACATGAATACTTCGGACAAAAAATTAGCGGACTAGCAATAGGAGACGTGGCACATCCCATATGAATTAAATACAAAAAATCGTTTATTTGGGAAACTATTGGAGCTGAAATCTTTAAACTTTGCACGAAGCACATTAACATCTATGTGAACATTTTGGGGGAACTATCTTTTATTTTAAAATTTCATGTGGGCAAAAAGCCACTCCCACATACATAATAAGTATTTAAAATCACATATCTCAGAAACTGCAACAGCCAGAGTCCTCAAATTTTGTATGGACAACTTTGACATCCACATCCATGTGGGGACAATATGGGCGGACTAGCTATAGTGGGCGTGGCCCCTCCCATATAAAGGAAACCTTAAATTAGTATACCTTTCTGAGAAAATATAACAGCTAGAGAAGTCTAATTTTTCCGAGCCACTTTAGTATCATCATAAATACTTAGACAAAAAATTAGCGGACTAGAAATAGGGAGCGTGGTACATCCCATATGAATTAATACAAAAAATCGTTTATTTCGGAAACTATTGGAGCTGGAATCTTTAAATTTTGCACGAAGCACTTTAACATCTTGGAGGAAAAATGGGCTGACTAGCAATATGGACCGTGGTACCTCCCATATAAATTAAATAAAAAATTCGTTTATCTGGGAATATATATATTAGATCTAGAATCCTCAAATTTTGCACGAAGAACTTTGATATTCATTTTAACATTTGGGTAATAAATTGACGGCCTAGCAATAGGGGGAGTAGCACTTCCCATATGAATTTTTATAGTTTATCTAGAAACTATTAGAGGTAGAATCTTAAAATTAACATAAAAGTGAACATTTGGAAATGTGCGGACATTCATTTGAGGTGCTTGGAACCTCTCATATGAATTAAATACGAGAAACTATTAGAGCTAAAATCCTTAAATTTTGCGCTAACAACTCTGACATGTGAATATTTGAATCTAGAACTCTAAAATTTTGCACAAAGAATTCATTCATGTGAACATGGGAGGTACCATACCCCTATTGTGGACTATCAAAAGGGGCTATGGTACCCATATGGATTAAAATAAAAATTCATGTATCTGGGAAAGTAATAGAACTAAAATCTTCAAACATCGTAAAGTGCAGTTTTTATTTATACTGTTTTTGGGGTAGCAAAGCGCACTGGGTATAGCTAGTGGTATATATATTTAATTGTTGTGCGAATTATAAGTAAAGAATTACGTCAAAAAGTTTTGAAACCAAATTTATACAATTTACAATTTTTTTAATGGAATATTTGCGGCTCTTCGGTTATGCAAAATTTTTAAATGAGGAAAAGTTGACATTGTAATTAAATGTCGTTTGATGTATATCTCCAAAATGTGCTCTAGAAGATATCACTATGGGAGAAGCTTTAATATTGGAAAAATAAACGTGAAAGTTTCGAAATAAGGACTTTTTCGTGAAGCGCACTAACAGAGTAACTTCAATATACCCAAAATATCGCGTGATCGAAATACTTTTAAATTTTACATGTTAAAATCATAAAGCCGCGAATTTAAAATTTTTTATTTTACAGAATTTTCGCATTATAAACAAATTTTAAATTCTGAATTTTATCAGTAATCAATCTTCGTATAGAAAGAATTGGTTAATGGTTATACGAAAATCGATAAGCCGTTCGAAAAAAGTACGTTTTTGCTTTAAAAAAGTATAAAAAAGTTCATTCATGTAAATATATAATTTCTTTACAAAATTTAAATTAGCCGAACTGGTTTTAATGTTTTTGGATAATTAATTCATTTAAATTTAGAAATCAAAAAAGCAGTTAATTGTATATAAGTAGGTATATGTTAACTACAAAAAAAATTTCATCAAAATTGCTCTTTCGCCGAAAACGCGGTGTTTCTTGAGTTACAAGATAATTCGACGAAGCACGCCTAAACCGCTAAATTAAATTGGTAACACTTAACATCAATCGGTAGCTGACAATGAAGCTTATACCAAATTCAGTAATCCGTTAAATATTGTACGATTTAGTATTAAATGCAATAAAAAAGTTCGGTCATGTGTATGAAATTTATTTCCAAACTTTATATAAATTTTAATTTTAACGGTTTTTATATTATTTATTCATTTAAATTCAGAAATGGATTCAGCACATAATTATAAACGAGCAGTTATTGGCTAACCACAAAAAATTGCATCACAGTTTCTCCTGCGCAGAAAACGCGGTGTTTTACTTTCAGGACACCCTACCCACTAATTAAAATTAATAAAATTATATAATTTTAGGTTGCTATTAATAAAATCCGTAGCAAAATCTAAAAGCTGTTCGAAAAAATAAAACCATTTTAAATTTAATGCAATTTTAAAAAATGCATTCCAATATATGCAAAAATAAATTTAAATCCTCACAATTTTTAATCTATCAAACATAAATGCATAATTTTTGTAGTTAATGATTGTAAATTAATGTATTAATTCTCCGTGTTAAACAATCTATAAAAAATGCGTACTTAAAAATAATATTTTTTTAAGCGAATTTTTACACGAATATTTAAAATATTTAGGTTAATTTAATTTGTATTTTGGGTCCTTCGTTGTGAGTTATATCCACGCTTATATTTTTGAGTTCCATTGAAAATGAAAAAATTGGGGAAAATTAAGTGCCAAATATTGAAAAAAAAAAATATTCTTGAGATAAAAAATATTTTTTTTGATAGATATCCACCTCGCATCCCATTATGGGACTATAAAGCCATATAAGGAAATTGTTTTTTTTTTTTTTTTTTGAAAATAATGAAGAGATAGCTATCTGAACTCCTTTGGGCAATTCTTGCTAGGACCAATAGGTGAAAAGTTACAATCATGTGAATAAAACCCTGTATGACCAAAATGTTTGGGTTAGTTTTATTTATTAATTTGAAATTTTTAAATAATTAAAAGTAGTCTTTGATATATGTATATAATATTCAAAAGAAAAATTATGAATATTGAAAATTTATTTGTGTGCGGAAAACTAAAGAATGTGGTTGTTCAGTCAACATTCCCAGCAAAAAAAAAAACTTACAAAAAGCGAAAAAGAAGTAGAATTTATTCCACGAAAGTATTGAAAAAGACCTGAAGAAGTGATGATTTTAACACAGGTTTGTCATAGGAGGGATGCCCTTTTTTTTTGATTCCAAATTCACTACTTATGAAGTCATTTTCTAGAAGTAATTTTTATGTTATTTTAAGTTTAAGTTTAAGCTATTTGGAAATGAAATTGTAGTATTACACCTTGCAACAGTTATTTTCAGACATGAAAAATCTATATGCACAGGAAACTGTGGACCGCTGGTATTAACTCTCTGTACTAAGTTTTTCATACATACTGCTTGGGTATAAGTGGTGCCATTTGTACTACTTCAGCCAAAGCTCTGGTTGCTAGATATTCCACCCATTGAAACATATTTAAGATATGAGGAGGCGCTTGCATCCGAACGGCTCTTTACTTTAGGCGAACTGGACACAAGGTTATACACAATCATCGGACGTGCCTGATCGCATACCAGACACATAATATGTCGGAAACTTTGACACGCTGATTCCAGATAGAATGTCTTGGTCAAGCGGAAAACTAGAGCAAATACAGGTAGGAATCCATTGTTACACAGATGGCTCTAAATTGGGGGGCAAAGTGGGCCTGGGGTTCTATATTGAAGACCTAGAAACAGACAAGCTTCCAGGCAGAAGTCCGATCAATAACGGAGTGTGTAAATTGGACGATATCAGGTGACAGAATTTAATCTAAGACCGTATTGGATTGTAGGAAAGCTTTAACTGAATACTCTCCCAGAGGTAAGGTTTACATTATATGGGTGCCAGGCCACTCAGAAAGGGCAAATGTAATAGCTTAAAGGGAGGGAGCTCGAGGTAGTTAACAAAGTATAACAAGTAGTCCGACTCTCACATATGGGAAATTACTCTCTCACATCTACGAGTACCGTGTGAGTTCTACTCTATTGTGAGAAATTTAAAGTTGTCAAAACATTCGAAAGTTTACCTTACTTTTTTGACCATTTTGAAGAACCGTACGCGAAATTGCAGTTATCCACAAAAAAACTGCAATTTTTTAAAGTAGTTAAACACACTTTCCATTTAAAATTTTGTTTAATATTCTTAAACTGGAAAAAAATATTTTTTCGAATTATTGAAATTTAATTTTTTGTTGTTGTTGAATTTTAATTTACAAACAGAGTTTCAATTTTTAGTATTGAAAATTCAAACAAATTTAAAATTGTAATTTTTTATAAAACTCTGTATGTTGAAAAAGCACCAACACATATACATTTTTGTTACTAACACATATTTAGAGTTAGGTACTTTTTCACTAACACATGTTTAGAGTTAGGTACTGCTGTCAAAGAGTCGGACTACTTGTTATACTTTGGTAGTTAACCTGACAAACGTAAAACCATTCGACGCAACAAAATCTGAATTAAAAATATGGGTGAGAGAATCCCATAAGGCCTCTTGGAATAATGAAACGGTGTGTAGAACCACAAAGATCCTATGGGGTGACCCTGATGAGAACAACACAAGAAATCTCCTCAAAATGTGCAAGTCTGAATTTAGTATGATTGTACGTATTCTGAGTGGACACACATGATTACTAGCATATCTATACAAAATTGGACGTGGGGATTCTGGCGAATGTAGAGTATGTGGAGAGGACAGTGAAACTCTGGAGCACTTTCTTTGCACACTGTCAGGGATTCATCGAAGTTAGATCCAAGTATCTTGGAAGTGATGTTATTCCGGAAATAACATTGCTGACTAACACTGATTGGAAAATTCTTAGGAATTAAGTCCAGGAAACTAAGTTTCTGAACATTGAAAAATAACACTGCGAGATCCGAGTAGAAAAAGAATCTGGAAACCCCAATTTGCGTCCTCCCTCCCTAATCCCCCTACAAACCTCCCTTCAGAAAATGACTTTAATTCCATAATTCTCTTAATTATATTAATATCACTATCAAATACAGCATAAATAACTTTTATATAAACATAAAGAGTTCCACCAAATTTTATGAGGATCGGTCCATGTTTAACCCTATCGTCCATATGAAGCATCTTTCAGAAAATCAGTTTTTGGACATTTTGTATTAAGAAAAAGATCAATAACGACGTCAATTGCTAATGAATTTGATAAAGAAGAGTTTTACTCATGAATGACATGGTTTTCTAATGCATTAATAAATTGTACGGTTCCTATATAAAATACTTTGTAAAAACATCTCCAAACTTGGAAAACGGTGCAAAATTAAAATCAAAAATATGTTTGCCGATGAAATACACACGTATTTCTCGAGGTTAATTTTAACATCATATATGCTGTTATAAAGTCCTCAGCTTCTGCTTTCTAAATCCGTTGAGAAACTTAAAATCGGTTCAGATTCAACTAAGTTACTGACTTATTATTGCGTGAAGGTACGAAAAACCGGGTTTTTACCCATATCTCAAGATTTTGGGGGTGTTTGGTGAATTTCACAAACAGATTCTGGTTCTACTCGGATTCACCTTTCAGAAGAATAGTATCACTTCCCAGGTATTTATTTTTGTCACATGTTAACATAAAACAACATTTTTAAATTTGTTAACATTTAATAGATTTATAAATACTTCATACAGAATTTTATTTTATTATAATCACGTTATCTACACAGTGTAAATATAAAATATAAATTGTTTAATTTATTAGCATTTAATAAAAAAAATACGTATTTTTCTAAAATAAAATTTGAATATACTTACCAATTATGCCACTATTTAAATAAAATAATAGTTTTTTACAAAATGTTTGGATTTTTCTGAGTTAAAAAAATAACGAAGTTTTTCAACGATTTAACGGAAATTTTTGAATATAAAAATGTATTGTGAATTCGCCTTGATCTACACTCTAGAGTAGAATTTGTTTGACTCTGGAGTGGATTCAAAAGAGATAGATAAATTCGAAATTTCATTGATAAGAAAAAGAAAGAAATATAATTTGCAGTTCTCCAGCATTATGAACGTAGCTTTATTTTCCATATATTACTTTGTTATGTGATTTTGTATTAATACAATGTATTACATATTTAAAAATGTATTATAACCTGTAAATCTAAAACATTTGTAGTTTGAAATAAATATATTGAGTTTTTAATTTTTTTTTTTTTTTTGTTTTACAAAGTTTTTGTTTTACAAAGTACACAATTTATAGCTTTCTTTTGAATTTTAATTTGAAATTTAATTATCTTTTATTTTTCACCGTAAGTTTTTTCAAAAGCCATTTGAAATCGAAAATAAACCAAAAAATTATTTTCAAAATACATGAATGAAAATTGTTTAAAAAATTTTAACAACAAATTTGATTTTGTATTAAGGAAAATGAAACTCTGATATTAATACACAATATTGTAATGTAAAACCCCTCTAAGAAAATGATCTTACGTTTTTTCGATATCGTAAGTTAAACTATTTTTATAAGATATCTTAAATATTGTTTTGATATTATAATTTTAAATGTTTAAGCAAATAGATTTTCTATATCCCCGCCTTACATTGGAAAATGTAAGGGGGAGATAATGTTTGCAGATAAAATTACAAAAAATAAAATAACCGGTTTTTACACTTAAAACCGTATTCGAAACCGGTTTTTTAGACAACTCAATTTTTTGAATTATTCGAAAACAGGTTTGTTAAACAAGCCGGTATTTGAATACACCAATAGATATAAATCAATTTTACTGTAAAATAATAAGTTTTATTAATTGATTATAAATACAACAAAATACAATACAATAAAATAGATAAGAAAAATCAACCCTTGTCTTGTCACACATGCCTTTATGATATGTATTTTTACCACTTGCGTGCTATACCCACGCAGTGATAAGAATTTTCACTTGATAAGATTGAATGCACATTAAGTCGCATGAGGTCTTATCATAGTTCTAGTTAGTTTTAAGATTTTTATATTTAGTACTTAAGATTTTGTAAGTAAATTCAATGTCTTACAAACATTCAACGAGTGCATTACAAACCACTCACTAGTAAAGGATTGTTTTACTTACAAATAAAATAATTCTTACATGCATAAATTGCATATATTTCTTTATATATATTTCTAACATTTTTATTACATATTTTGCATAATTTTGAATTTTTCTAACACAAAAACATCACTTTTCCGTGCGGAATTTATAACGACAAAATAATTAAACTCTATAAATCCTAAAATGGAGCAAAGGTATAAATGCTTATATTAGAACAAATTTAAGCGAAAATTAACACTTTGGTGACATTAACCCATTGACTACAATTAAGAAAACTTATATAACACAACTTTTTTCATTTTGGAAGGACTTGTCGTAAATGCGGACCTTTAAATTCAATAATTCCTTGCAAACACCATGGATATCAGGATGACATAAACACATGTTTGATAAGGACATCATCCTCTACCTGCTACTTTAATATAATTTTAAAATGCTCATTAGGTAGCACCCTGGAAAATATTAAATTACTCAAAACGCGCAAAAATGCGCAATTCGGGGTAAAGTGAAACTAATTCACAACATTTCAGGTTATTCAAATATAGACTCTACAAAAAAAATTTTAAAATGTTTTGAAACGATGACTTTGACTGCGTGCAGTACAACAGTGTTTAGCATTTCGTAAAAATCAATCCCGAATTTGAATATATTGGTGTATTGGTAATAGGATGATATCAAAAATTAATTATATTCACTGTTCCAAAATTTGAATTTCGCACAGGAAAAGTGGTAGTGAAACTTTTAAAAAACAGCTTCATTTAATGGCCAAAAATTGTATTTTAGGAGATCGGACTATACAGATTTAAATTATATTGTATTGATATAAGTGTAAGAAGACATTTTACAAAACAATATTCATAAAAAATATTGGTGGCAATTTTTTGGTGACTGTTTTTCAAATGTCGAAAATATTGGACATTTAACTTTAACCTTCTATAACTCACTAGGTAAAATTCAAATTCAAAAAATATTATTTTTTCCGAATTCAGCATACCTACTCAAATTATATTATAATAAAATTTGACTAGCTCATTGGGCTACATAAATTTCTGACAAATGAATATTGACAAAACCAAAAAGTAAATAAATGAAAAACAAAAACTTAAAAATTTAATTTCAAAATCCATTTCATATTAAAAAGATTTATTTATAAAATTCATAAAGGACACAAAAAGTGTTTATTTTTATTGAAAGTGTTAAATTTCTGGGATTAATGAGTGACAATTTTCAAAATTTATCAGAGCAAGAAAATAGCACACCAAATGTAAAAATTTTTTACAAAACAATATTCATAAAAAATATTGGTAGTACTTTTTGGTGACTGTTTTCCGAATAACTCACTAGGGAAAACTCAAATTCAAAAAATATTATTTTTCCAAGATTCAGCATACCTACTTAAATTATATTAAGAGTGTGTGCCATGGATAGCAATTTACTGGTAAAAGTAAATTTTTGATAGATACGTAGATACAACTTTGCTATAATTTGGCACACAATATAAATATAAGTTTTTAAGTTTTTTTCTCGTCATAAATTACTTTTGACTCTGAAAGGGATAAGTTTTCCCACTTTCAGAAATGAAATATGTGCCATTTAAAGACGTTCTGTTTTTATTTATTATTGTCATTCACGAGATCGTGATGTTAAATTGGTACATAAAGCTATAGGTCTGTCATCAAGAACCTATATATTTGTTGTCAAAAACTTAAGTTCTAAATATCTATAAGTATGTACTTAAATACCATAAAAGAAAAATTTCATAAGGAAATATATTTTGGTTTATATTTTTCACATTTTAAGTGCGTATTTCCCCATTTTATAGTTCATATAATAAGCGCATATTTTTAATTTTTTAATGCATGAAAATCCTTGCCTTGGTAATTATTATTGAAAGTGTTCAAATAACGAATATTTTGTGACTAAATAAAAATCTCTGATGTTTGTAACGCACAAAAATATTGGCCCTACGTCCATCTTCTACTCAGAATCATTTTCTGAGTCAGTTAAGCTTGTGCGCAAGGTGCGTTTATTATCAAGTGACCCAACTCAAAAAATCGATTTTGACGAAATTCACACCAAGGTTAGTACTATTGTATCGTAGGCCAGACACAGCGCTTCAGGTCCAGAACTGCCGGACTTAGAGGGGGTCAAAGTTGGACATTTTGGTCATACAAGCTTTTATTCAACTGCGTGTAACTTTTCACCTATTGGTCCTAGCAAAAATTGTCCAAAGGAGTTCAGATAGCTATTTCTTCAATGTTTCAAAGAAGATTTTTTTTTTAATTTATTTTTTTTTATGGTGAAATTTCCACCATACCTGTTTTTAGGGCGAAATCGGTACATTGGGCTTTTTAGTTCCTTCTTGTTTTACTTATTTTTAGTGCAATTTTATATACATAAATAAAATTTACACATTTTTTTATTACATAGCATTATAATTATAATGAAAAAGAATAATAAATTATTGTGGCCATCATTTGGTTGACGGAAATTTCAAAATTGTACAAAAAAGGTGTTAAATAATTGAAATTTGACAAATGTTCGTTTACTCAATTTGATTTTGTTTCTCCTAAAATCAAATCTATAGAACCTTTTAAATAAATAAAAATCTTGTAGAAATTAAGTTTTTATGAATACAACCGTTAGTAAATAAGGTTTAACTAATCCATTGTTTACAAACAGATACATGATTTAAAGTTTTTAAAAGATGTTCAAAAACAAAATTTTACTCTCTACTAATTACAAAGTTACTCGTAATTTTTACCGGAAAGTACGGAAACACACCTTTATATATATGTACATACATACGTATGTCTTAAGCGTTTCTTGCGCATTAAAATATTAAATTAACGTTACATACTATGTGACTTCCGCTTCCGATAGTGAATGTTTCTATGGTTTATAATCATAATTTTTTAAAGAGATACAGGTATTCGAAACATTCATCTATGCATGTATGTATGTATGTATGTATGTGTATATACGAAAATTCAACCAATAGGTATTCACTCATTGGGACACCAATGAAAACTTAAATTGAGTTTACCAACCAGATTTCAAGGTAAATATTCATGAATTTAATTAATATTCAAACTACAATGTTTAAATTATTTATTTCTATATTTACTTATTATTTTTGTGTGTACATATAAAAAGCATATAAATATTAGGGTGGCCCAAATATAAGAGGGAAGGGAAGTATATGGTTTCAATGAAATGAACATAGATACATATATGTAAAGCGTTTTCAAATCAAAGTGTATTAATATTGAGGGCCAACTGATAAATTCTGTTTTTAAACGTGAAAGTAATAAGAAGTGAAAGTGTTATACTCGGCTGTGCCGAATCACATTTACCCACCAACAAACCGTATGCCGTTAAAATAATTATTTACGGTTTTGGTTTATATAAAACATGTTTACATAGAATATGACTTCCCGACACTTTCCGCATGATATTCGGTAGGATGATTTACGTTCCTATATAATTTTCTTGGTTTTGGCTCGTAATAAACTTATGTCAAATTTTTCTCTACACTCATACTTTTAAGCCAGTAATGAGCGTTAAAGTAATTATCTGAAGGGGACCTTTTATGGGGGGTAGGGTCAATTATGGACCGATCCACAGAAAATTTGTTAGAGAGGATTACTCGTATTTTTAAGCCAGTATTGAGTCATTTTTTGAAGGGGACCTTATATGGGAGGTAGGGTCAATTATGGACCTATCTAATTTCACAGATAGATTTTGGCTCTCATGGAACTTTTATTTTTTAAGACAGTAATTAGCGTTAAAGAAATTTTCTGAAGGGGACCTTATATGGGCGATAGTGTCAATTATGGATCGATCCGCATAAATTTCGGTAGAGGGGGTTTGGCAGGTAAGAGACTTACTTATGTCGAATTTCATCGCTATATTCTCATTTTTAAGTAATGAGCGTTATAGTCGTTTTCTGAAGGAGACCTTATATGGGTGGTGGGGTTAATTATGAACCGATCCTCATAAAATTTGGTAGGGAGATTTTGGAACATATGAAACATATTAGTACTATATATACTATATATACTACTTAGTACTATTAAAACAGATATGCCCGTTTAATCCCTTTTTCGGGGGTTCACTTGGAGGGGGGGTCTATCCGAAATCGTGGACCGAATCGTGCTTTCAACAGACAGTCAGACAGACGGACGAGAGTGTTTACGCCAAAAAAAACAACATATAGCAATTTTCCTTGATTTCCTATTTTTCCCTGCAAACCCTAATTAATTCTTACATATACAAATGCTGATTGACATGTGTTGCAGTATACAATTACTTGACATCTATATATATATAAATGAATGTGTGTTGGTACACTCCTCGCCACTTGAATAGCGCATAATTTTTTTCAAAGCTTATATATTTGGATCAGGAATTCTGGAAACTTGTTTTTTCCCCTCATTATAATATTTTTGTTCTGAATAAAATGTGATATGAATGGTTGTCATATCTGTAATATTTGATTTTATATATTTTTTTTTTGTAAAGTAACCGAAAAAAGTTACTGTTAAAAATTCGCCATTTGAATAGAACATCTCCCAGAAGAAGTGATTTTATAGCAACTTTTGTTAATAAAACTTTTGATTTAGATTATTTACAACGATATAAATTAAACTAAGCTATTTTAGTAGTGTGTTGAACCTCCTTGGTTGACTTACACTTCACAAATCATGTTTGGAAGTGGTTATATAGCTTGGCCATGTAATTCAGTTCAGGAATTGTTGAATACTGTTTTCCAGACTCATAAACTTTTCGGGCAACACATTACCATAAGTTTTCTCTAATGTTTAAGTCTGGTGAATTTGGAGGCCAGTTCAACAATTCAACATTTTGGCCCTCTATATAAGATTTTACGATCCGGGCAGTGTAGATCGGGGCGTTATCTTCTTGTAGGATCTAAGGGCTAGGTCCATATAGGTCATTGAAAACCGAAAAAATCCTTTTTATTAACCCTATGTAGTTCTTAGCATTTATTTTTGAGCTTAAAAACTGATGTTCGAAGGTGCCATAATAGGAAATTGCTCCCCATATCATGACACCACTAACAGTGCTATGTAAGTACTATTTTTATAACCTTCGGAAGGAACCTCATTATATGGATCGTCTACATAGCAGTGTACAATTCAGTACAACTAAATTACATGGCCAAGCATATGAATCACTTCCAAACTGGATTTCTGAAGTGTTAGTCAACCAAGGAGATTCAACACATTACTAAAATAGCTTAGTTTAATTTATATCGTTGTAAATAATCTAAATCAATAAGCTTTAATAACAAAAGTTGCTATAAAATTACTTTTTTTGGGAGATGTTCTATTCAAGTGGCGAATTTTTAACAGTAGCTTTTTTCGGCTAATTTACAAAAAAAATTATATAAAATCAAATATTACAGATATGACAACCATTCATAACACATTTTATTCAGAACAAAAAATATTATAATGAGGGGAAAAAACAAGTTTCCAGAAATTCCTGATCCAAAAATATAAGCTTTGAAAAAAAAATGATATATGTGCTATTCAAGTGGCGAGGAGTGTAGTTTGTTTGTTTGTTTGGACTTTATAGACAGCTAAACGGCTGAACCGATTTTGCTGAAATTTTCACAGTCTCTTCCTGTATGTCTCAAAGGAACTATAGGCTATTTTTTACTTCAATATTTTAAGTGGGCGACGTGCCACGCTCACATACAAAATAAGTATTAAAAATCGCATATCTCAGAAACTGCAAGAGCTACAGTCCTCAAATTTTGTATGCAAAACATCCATATGAACACATGAGAATAAAATGGGCAGCTTAGCTATAGTGATCGTGGCACTTCCCATATAAAGAAAATCTTAAATTAGTATATCTGAGAAAATATAACAACAAGAGTCCTCATTTTTTTCGAAGGAACTTTAGTATCAAATTGAATGTTTAGGACAAAAAATGGACGGACTAGCAAAAGGGTGCATGGTACCTCCCATATGAGTTATATATTAAAATTCGTTGATCTGGAAAACTATTGGAGATAGAATCTTAATTTTTCCCAAAGACCTTTAACATCCACGTGAATATTTATGAGAAAAATGGGTGGACTTTCATAAGGGGGTTTTGGTACCTCCTATACGGATCTATATGTATAAACATGAATGTGTGTTTGTACGTTTATTTATTTTGTTTGTTTGGACTTTATAGACAGCTAAACTGCTGGTGCGTTTTTCTGAAATTTTCATAGTGTCTTCTTGTTAACATATATGCGACAATTAACAACACAGGTTTGAGGTTTGGCATAGACAGATTTATTATAAATAAAAGAATATAACTATAGCAATACTATAATAGAATTATAATAAGATAATATAGAGAGTAATATGTAAGTTAACTTCCTTTGTTATGTGAAATTAAAAAAAATTATTTTTAAGTGGACACCGACTTGTCCACTATAAATGAAACACGTTAATTTTTGGTTTACAATTTTATTCAATGACCGCTTTGGTCAACCTCCCAAGTAAGACTAACTCTAACAATATTTTTTAAATGCTTAAATCTAAATAATTCTGCTGATCCAACTTATTCCATTCCCACGTTGTGAAATCTTCCAGACGAAATATGATCCTGCATACTAGCTTGCGCGTGTGCACCGTCAGCACAACCTTGTGTAGATTTTTCCCGCTCATGTATACTTGATTGTGTTAACTCCTCCCTTGCCAAAAATCTGCGTCCCGCAGATTGGGGTTTGCATGCCACGTTGCTTGTGCTCTGCAGCGGAGGGAGACACACTTGAGAGTATAAAGCTTTCCAGCATAGGTAGCCTAGGAATGATAGGAGCAAAAAAATAGTGCAATCCGCTACTATAGAGTATTGGTATTTTATGTCTAGATTTTCTAAATTCTTTATGTTTTGTAAACTCATATTGTGAAGATATCCTATGTCAAGCTGCCGCCTTTCTTCTAGGATGGTTGTGACGATCTGGGTAGGATTTGTATAGATGTCTCGCTTCGGCTGGTGTACGTAACGTTTTTTATTTTCACTTTTTCGTTGTCAAGTCGCACTGCGTAGGTTCCCGAAAGGAATTTAGTAATGTTACCACTCTGGAGATTACCTCTAAAATTGGTAATGAATATGGTGTCTTCCATAACAAGTTCGACAACCTCTTCTTCACAGGATCTGTAGGAACATTTTGCTTCACCTCCTTTGATGAGAATTGAAACACAATCATCTTCAGGGAGTTTTCTCAAGCTCGTTTCCTCACACACGGTATTGTTGTTGATTCGCATGCATGGTTTGGTGATGCCATATGTCTCTTTCTCATTAACCAGCAACGTGTTAAACGGTAAGTCTATAACCTTTCCTTCCTGAATGGATGGTTTGACAATAAGGTAGTTGTACTCAACTTCTCTTACCTTGGGCAGTGAAAGGACATAAAGAATCATTGAACCGTTTGTGCATACCCTTGGATCGGCGTACTCGATGGCCTCCAATTCATTAGAATAAGGGAGTGTTGCAATTTCGTCAATTATGCGGTGAATTTCTTCTCTGTCGAGTACATTAGAGTTGACTATGCCACCTTTGGCCATTTGCGCGGCTCTCATAACCTCGTTTACCTCTTCTTTGATGACCATTATTTGGTGTAGGATTTGATTAATGAATTTTTCGACGTTCGTTGCATTGACCTCGTTGTGAAATCGCGCCACCATTGCATTAACCTTAGATATTGTTTCCTGTGACGCTTTAAAGAGTCGATCGTTGATCACGTATTGGTGATTATTATTTTCAATGATGCTTTGTTCAGACCTCAACACATTATCCCAATCTGCTGCATCCGGATTGCCAGCCAACCACTTCCAAGCTGAACCGATCCAATTGATAGAGCGTTTCTGCTTCTTGTATTTACCCCTAAGCGTATCTAATTGGGAAAAAATTGTATTAACATGGAAATCAATTACCATCCGTTCTTTCTCATCCACAGCAATTTTTTCCAGCATTGCCACGGTTTGGCCTAATAGGCGCTCGTATTCCTCTAAGTTGATAACATGAACCAGGTTAAACCTTCCATCAACCAGCCAACCTTTGCCGTATTTGAATGTAACCAACTGCGAGTGGTATTCGAAGATTTGTAGACTGTTCACGGCCGTGAACCACGTGAGACTGGAATGATAAATGTCGTTTTGTCTAGCTCTACGATTAGTTTGTTAGAGTGTTAGTATGATTGTATTGTTAAAGTGTTAGTACGATTAGTACAATTAAATTTCTACTTCACATTTAATTAAATTCCTACTTCACATTTTCACTTATATAATATTTTAACGTTAATAGATTCTTATTCTATGTTAGTTTTCCCTTTATCTTAATTAATTTTATCTTTCATTTCCGTTTCCATCTCATAAATTTTATTATATTCATCTTTAAGGCTGAAGGCCACATTCTCGTTAGTAGATTCTTATTCTAAGTTAGTTTTCTCTTTATCTTAACTAATTTTATCTTTCATTTCCGTTTTCATTTCATAAATTTTATCGTATTCATCTCTAAGGCTGAAGGCCACATTCCCTCTTTTTCCTTTTTTGAACTAGGTGTGATTATCCGCCATATGCAAGAAGTGCAAATGATAATCTCTTAAGCCATGGACTTCCTTTGCATTATGCAATTGGCATTGATCACCCTTGCTCTAAAATAAATTTTCACCATTGCAATGATATTCATTCAAGTTATTTTAATTACTTTCAATATACTTTCGCTTAAGCTTCCATAAAAAAATATCTCATCTCATATTCATATTTTGCCCCAATTGAAGGCTTCAATTCAGTTCAAGGATTTCTCAGTAGTACGATTTCCTTATTCTTATGGCACCCATGGGGAATTGAACCCCTCCGCAAATATGCAGTTTCCACTATAGGTTTTGGGACCATTTACTTATATTTTTTGTGTGGACCGTAGATTCCGAGTTATCCCTTTTAGCATCAAGCGTTAATGGTTTAATTGCAAGAAACTTACTCGTGGTACGGAGATCTACCACGACTTATGACAGTGAGGACATCACTATCACAAATCGTTGTCCCAAAAAAAAGAAAATCGCATTAAGAGATACCATTAAGTTCAAAAAATGGGTATTGTACCCAATTTCCCATTTCCTCCACTTCTCCTTAAAAAAGGTAGAAGTTTTATCTCCATTTCCCTCCTTTCATCATTCACATGTCCATGGGGATTTGAACCCCTGCGTAAATACGCATACCACTAAAATTTAAGAACCCCATAGGTATCCTTTAAGATTTAATGTGGGTCTTATGAATCCTTTTTCCAGTGCTCGTTTGCACTGTGACCCGATTGTTCCTATCAACAACCGCTTTCTCATAAAGCGGTCGATGCTTTGCCCTGATCTGCTTATTCCTAACATGAACGGTATCACCCGCCTTATAATCCTTCGATATGACACGACGCCTAGAATTATGTCTCTCCAAGGTTGCCTCTTGCTTTTTCTTTATCGATTTTTTCACCTCCCTGTTCAACTTTCGCCTAATGTTCTGCAACCTTTGGTAATTAATTCTCTCAGCTCTATTAAAAAAATATCAACCGGTTTCCTATTCGTTACAGAGTGGATGGTGTTATTGTATCGATCGGTAGCGAGCATTATAAGTTCCTATAATGCTCGCTACCGATCGACCTAAATCCCTATGTTCGACCTTTAAACATCGATAAATTTCCAGTAAGGTCGAATGGAATCGTTCCACTTGTCCGTTCACCTCACTACGACCTACTGGAGTCAAATATACCTTGACACCAAATTGTCGAATCACGTTCATCACTATTGGGCTGATAAAACCTCGCTCATTGTCAGTCACTAAAATACGTGGTGTCGAGAAGTAATTAAGGATTTCTATAATTCTCTCCCTCATTTGCAAGGCTGAACGATTCCTAAGAGGAAAAAGTTTCCCAAATTTTGAAAATTTATCCAAGACACTAATAAAATACTCATTTTGGAGTACAAAAATATCCATGTGCAATATTTCACAGGGATAAGAAGGAATCGGAGTTGCCTGAAGCTTAGGTATCGGCGGATTCCGATCATATTTGTTAGCCTTGCATATTTCGCAATTCCTCGTATACCTTCCTACAAGACTGTTCATCCTAGGGAAATAGTATTTTTCCAAGAGCTGTAGTTTATTCTCGTCTTTATTCCTATGTGCCCTTCTGTGCTCCTCTTCTATCAAGGAACAGACCCTATTTGGACAAGTTACATCTTCTACAAGTCTCTGAGTGATCCGTAGCTTATAATGTGAAAAGTGTTCCAAATAAACCTCCTGTAATAGGCACAAATACTGTTCAGGAATTTTAATCCCATTTAAGACATCAGGTCTAAGTTTTTCCCTCAGGATTCGTGTAAGACTTTCCCTGCTAATTTCCTCCAAAGATATGATGTGTCGGTTGTAGCCAGGATGAGGATTAATATGTGTAATCATATCTGATTGGAATTGTCGTATTATAATCTGATTACGAAAAACGTTAATAGGAGCTTCGACATTCGGCACTGTGTACGGTTCCCTCGCTAGCTGTTATAGTAGCTGAGTCTCCGTTCCCTATCGTACCCTCACTAGCTGTTATGGTATCTGAGTCCTCACTTCCTACCCTACCTTCACTTGCAGTGTCAGTGGAGGACTCATCCGCAAGATGGACACATAAATCTGTAGATGCAGTTCTCGAAGTCTGCTCAGCTTTCACTGAGTCGGTTGAGTCTGCTTTTAAGCGAGATAAGGCGTCGGCTACTACATTGGATTTCCCTGGTTTATATACAAGTTCGAAGTTATATTCCTCTATCCTAGCCTTCCACCTTTTCAATTTCGCATTATAATTCCTGTTGCTCATGGCAAACGTCAGAGGTTGGTGATCGGTAAAAATGCGTATTTTCTTAGCTCCATACAGATAGGAGCGAAGATTGTCCAATGCCCAAACTATGGCGAGCATCTCTTTCTCGTTCGTGGCATATGCCTCTTCTGTCTTGTTCAAAGAGCGAGAAATAAAGGTTATTGGTTTGTCCTTTCCCATTTCCCCTTGAGACAGTACTGCACCTAAAGCGCTGTTAGAAGCGTCTGTCGTAAGATTAAATGGTTTGTCAAAGTCCGGGAAGGCTAATACTTCCGACGACGTGAGCAACTCCTTAAGCTCGTTAAATGCTTGTAGCTCTTCCTCCCCGAGAATAATTCTAACTTTCTTCGATTGATTAGCCTTGACTTGTGCCATCTCGCCACGAGTGAGAGTGGTTAAGGGTTTAGCTACTTTGGCAAAGTCTTTAATGAACCTCCTATAATAGGATGTTAATCCCAGAAAACTTTTGAGCTCTTTCAGGGTCTGGGGTGGTAGAATGTCAAGGATTGCCCTCACCTTCTTCCTATCAGGCAGTATACCATCCTTAGTAACCACGTAACCAAGGAATTCGACCTCGGTTTTTATAAAAGCAGTTTTCTCTAAATTAACCCTAAGGTGAGCGTCTCTTAGACGCTGAAATACTTTCCTAAGGTTCCCCAGGTGTTCCTCAATATTACCCCCGTATACTATTATGTCGTCTATATAGACATAACATATTTTCCCTATACAACCTCGCAGGACGTCATCGACCATACGCTGAAATATAGCAGGCGCATTCCGTAGGCCGAACGGTAGCCTCAAAAACTCATACTTCCCATTCATTGTTGAAAAGGCTGTCTTTGGAATATCCCTTGGATTCATTGAAATCTGATGAAACCCCGAAGTGAGGTCAAAGGTTGTAAAATATTTCGCCTTGCCAAGGCTCGCCAAAGTTGAATTTATGTCGGGAATTGGATATGTGTCAGGTATGGTGACGGCATTCAGTCTTTTGAAATCCACCACCATCCGATATTGTTTCACTCCATTTGGTTTAGGTTTCTTTGGGACCACCCAAATGGGAGAATTATAAGGACTTCTTGACGGCCGTATTACATTATTATTCAGAAGTTCTTCTATTTGTCTGTCTACTTCAGCACGCATACAAGCTGGATAAGGATAACTCTTTGAGTATATTGGCTCATCAGTGGTACACCGTATCTCTAATAGATGTTGCTGCCAATTCGTTATTTATTGGTCCAAATATGTCACTAAACTCGGCTATAAGGTCACTCAATGTAGTGCATGATGGAAGTACGTTAATTTCGTTCAATGTCTGAATTCTAAGTGGTAAACTGATCCCTGGCGAGATTGACAGTGTATTATTTTTGTGGTCTATTATAGCTTGAAGCTCACGTAGAGTATCGTCGCCGATTATACCATTGAAAGATGTGAATCCCGGTAGTACATAGAATGTAATTGTCGTATCGTTACCAAATGGGGCAAAGAATTTCCCCTTTACCTTCTCACTAATTTGTATTCTCCTTGATGCAGTACGAACATAAAATGGTTTATCTAATTTCTTTGAACTGGAGCATAAGGCTGGCTCAACAAAGTTTTTCGTAGATCCTGTGTCTATTAAAAATTTTATTATTGAGCCATTCTTTAATTCATTGCTTACGTATGTTAAGCCGGAAAGGCACGAGTCCGAAAATTTATTTCGTCGTCGGCCGGTTCGCCCTCATTGTCCTCTTGTGTCATGTTAAAAATTCTCTGTTGTTTAAACGGGTGTTGTGCCGACCCGGGACGAACCTGTTCCGAAAAGGCCCGCCTTTTGTGGTTATTCCATGGTCGGTTTCCGGTCCCCCTAGATTGCGTACTCTGATCTATGTCCATTGGTTCTGGTCTGTGGGGAGCAGGCTGTTGCGCAACACGCCGTGGCTCAAATTGTCGGTTAACAAAAGGGTTCGCTTGAGGTTGATACCGGTTTTTCGGTACAAACTTTTGGAAGGAAGCTTGGTTTCGAGTCTTACTTGGGTGGTGATTCGGAAAGTTATTAAATCCCATTGGAACCTGGATCCTATTCTGACCATTAACCGAATGTGGGGAGACCTGACTCCTGTAATTGGCATTTCTCAATTCCAAACATTGCGAATATGCCTCGGGAAGTGTCTTTGGCTTCATAAGCATTATCATCTTTGACAGCTCGCCATTAAGACCCCTTATGAAAACTTCCAGTGTCCTATTCCTATAAGTCTCTATTAAAACGTTCGTCGTTTCTTCAGAATAAGTTTCCGTCTTCAATTTGTTTATGATCAAGGAGAACTGGTGATTTACTGTAGCGTAGAACTCGTCTACGCTTATACTCTTCTGAGCTAGTTGGGTCCACTGATGTTCTAGTGTGCGAACATCTCTTTTGTCTGCATAATGCAGAGAAAGACAGTCCTTTATCGATGCCCAGTCTTCATCGAATATGTTGTAGGAGGTAAGGGCGGCATCTGCCTTTCCCCTACATTTTCGGCGTATAGCCTGAACAATAGCCCTATATATCGGCTTCTGCCGGACGATCTCATAGTCCTTCAGGATACTCTCCACGCTATGTATCCAGGATACATACTGCGTGGGGTCACCCTCAAAAGACTGCAAGTCCCTTACACAGTCGGGAAGTTTTCCTATTTCGTTCAATTCGGTTTCTGTGGTTGGAGCACGCAGGGGGGGAGGAGGACTTTCGCCCTCAACAACCGGAGGATTACTGGGCCTACGTTCCAAATTCAGCGTTCTCTGATCCAGAGTTTTTAGCTGGTTTAGAACGGCGTTTAGGGCGCCAGTTAACTCTGTTACCTTACTTTGCAAATGTTCCATACTTACATACACATATACATATACATATACATATACATAGGAATTTGCTTTATAACTTCACAGGTTCTTCCCTCTATATTTTTACAGTCACCCTTACAGGGTATGCCTTCCAATAATTCTCCCTCTTCTCTTCAAATTAATTCACTGGTAGTCACAGGATCGAAATTTCACTTAATTGTCACTGTTCTTTCTTTCTTTATGTGGATCCTCTTTTCCACAAAACAAAATTTAAAATTTCACTGTTTCTTTTTTATTTTTTCCAGTTTTTATTATTTAGTTTCTGGAGGGTCCCGTAGGAATCGCAAAAACTTATTTAATTTCACAATTTCGGGGTCGAAATTTCACTTAATTGTCACTGTTCTTTCTTTAGGTGGATCCTCTTTTCCACAAAACAAATTTTAAGGTTCACTATTTCTTTTTTATCTTTTCCAGTTTTTATTATTTAGTTTCTGGAGGGTCCCGTGGGAATCGCAGAAACTTATTTAATTTTTAATTTTATATATTTAATTTTTTATTTAATTTTATAAGGACTCCGCTTTCTCTTGGCGGGTCCCTGGTCGGGCGCCAGTTAACTTCCTTTGTTATGTGAAATTAAAAAAAATTATTTTTAAGTGGACACCGACTTGTCCACTATAAATGAAACACGTTAATTTTTGGTTTACAATTTTATTCAATGACCGCTTTGGTCAACCTCCCAAGTAAGACTAACTCTAACAATATTTTTTAAATGCTTAAATCTAAATAATTCTGCTGATCCAACTTATTCCATTCCCACGTTGTGAAATCTTCCAGACGAAATATGATCCTGCATACTAGCTTGCGCGTGTGCACCGTCAGCACAACCTTGTGTAGATTTTTCCCGCTCATGTATACTTGATTGTGTTAACTTGTATAAGAGTACAACAAGAATAATGACAGATATAACTTACATTTAAATATATTACATTCCCTTACCCTTTTTTATTTATAATTAAATTTAAAAAAATAAGTATTATTATGAAAAAAATATTTAATATACTTATAAATAGATACATATACATCATTATCATTATTATTCAACATTGTCATAAGTAAAGTCTTCCTCACGCATTTTCCTAGCTTTACTTCTAGTCATTATGACAGATTCATCATTAGACCTCAATCTCTTTCTACGTTCCATAGAATAAGTTATAGGTCGATATTGAACATGTCTTACATTGAATTTTTTCAATTGATCAACATGAGCAAGTTTTACACTTCCGTTAACCAGTACCATATACCTTAAGCTACTAACTTTATTAAGGAACCTTCCAAGAATCCATTTAACGTAGTTAGAAAATACGTTTCTATATAAGACCTCTTCATTCGTATTGAATATTCTATCCTTTGGCAAAATATTTTCTTGACTGTTAAAAGAATTCAATGGTTTGGGTTCCTTGTCTTTCTGTTCCTTGCTATTATCCTTTTTATTTACCAATACGTCCATTAATGTTCGCGGTTTATATGTAAAAAGTAATTTTGCTGGTGACGTATTTGTTACCGTGGAAGGCGTACTTCTGTATTGCAGTAAAAAATTATTTAATTTCAAATCCCAATTTAAATGTTTTGTTCTTTCATCAATCAAAATTTTTTTCAGTGACTGTTTTACAGTTTGAACAGCACGTTCTGAACTGCCATTTGATTGAGGATGGTATGATGGTGATTTTAAAACCTCAATTCCATTTGTTTTGCAAAATCTAACGAAATACTCAGAACTAAAAGGTGGACCATTGTCACAAATTAAGCGGAAAATTATCTGAAGTTATATAATTAATACTGATCTCTTCTATTTTTGTGGGTTTGTTCAGAGGCAGTCTTGATAGACCATCTGCATGTTTCATATCTGAACATCTCCTATAACATATTGCATAGTCATACATAGACAAAATTATTGCCCATCGCTGTAAACGATTTGCAGCCACCGCTGGAACATCCTTTTTGTCACCGAAAATAGCTCGTAGTGGTTGGTGATCTGTTTGAATAATAAACCTAAGCCCGTAAATATACTTATGAAATTTATTAACTGCAAAAATAATAGCTAATGCCTACCTATGAAGTTGGGAGTAATTCTTTTCGGCCGCCGATAGAGTACTCGATACAAACATTACTGGCATTTCTTCGCCATCAATTATATGCGATAGAACGGCTCCCACTCCGTATGGGCTGGCATCACATGCTATAACAATGGGCTTTGTCGGATCATAATGTACTAATGTATTCATGTTCAAAAGCAACAATTTACTTTTGTTAAATACTTCTGCGTGTTGAGCTGTCCACATCCATGTCACATTCTTCCCATTAAGCTGATATAAACTGGCTAATTCAGAAGATAAATTTGGTATATATTTATGGTAAAAATTGAGCATACCTAAATATGATGCTAATTGTGTTTTGTTTTGTGGTTCTGGGGCATTTAAAACAGCTTGAATTCTTTCCTTATTCGGTGAAATTCCCTGGCTATTGATATTAAACCCTAAGTACACAAGTTCATCAGTAAAAAATATACATTTTTCCTCATTCACACGCACATTGTCAATAATTCACGTGATCTTTCCGATACTTCTACCTGGAGGTACGCACCCATTAAATCAATTTTGCAAAACACATTCCAACCCGACATATTCGAAAAAGTGTCATCCATTCTTGGAATAGGTATATGTTCGCTAACTACAAATTTATTTATCGTTCGTTTACAATTTACGCATAATCTGATTGATCCATTTGGTTTATTAACTATCACTAATGGACTAGCCCATCTACTTCTGGTCACGGGTACTAAAACACCCTCAGTACACAGTCGTTCAATTTCATTCTCGACCTTATTTCTTAATCCATATGGAACTACGTTTGGTTTACAAAAAATAGGATAAGCTTTTTCATTAAGTACAATTTCGGCTTTGAAATTTTTTATAACATCATAACTACTAGGTTTTTTAAATACCTCCATATACTTATTTTTAATTTCTATTATTCTATTAACATTAACATTATTACATGATAACTCAATAACACTAAACATAAAGAAATTACGCCATGACGGAATCAAAATATCTAGCCAATTTCGCCCAAGTAATGGAACAAAATCGTCCTGCGTGTTTAATATTGTTAATTCTAATTTATGATTCTTATTTTCTACAACCACGTTCACTTTAATTTTTCCATACGTTTCTAAATAATCACCAGATATTTATTTCATTTTCCTGTTGTCTTTAATAATTGTTGACTTCTTAAAATAATTCTGTACATGCTTCATATCAATAATTGTTTCACATGCACCGGTATCAACTTCGAAGACAATTGGTTGATTATCTATTAATAATGTAGTTTTATGAGAGTTATTATTAAAAATTTTGCAATTATTATATACCGTTATCGATAAATTCATTATTTCAATCATATTGATTTGTCTATTTTGTTTTCTTTGTTTTCTGCAATTTCTCTTAATATGACCATATGATCACACGCAAAACATATTTCTCTTTGTTGTGTATTTTGTGGATATTGTTGTGTTTGCTTATAATGACGATTATATTTTTGTAATATACTCTCTTGATGTCCACTGTACCCACGATTCTCTCTCCTTATCCAATTGTTTTGCCGGGGACTTCTTACTGCATTAATATTATTATCATCCACAATGCTTTTAAGTACATTAACATCTTTACTTGTCATATCAATTGCCATCGCTACCTCCGTTGCTTTATCAAATGTTTGTATTTTATCATCACTTAAGATGTGATTTTGTGTTTTTGTACATTTTATTCCACAAACAAATTGTATTAATAACGCTTTGTCTGCAAAGGTTCTAAATTCACAATGCTGTGCCATTTGTTTAAGCTCAATTATATATCGTGAACCTATATTCAAAAAGTGCGAACTCAATTTTGGGCAAAGTGAGTTTTTGATGCAAAAGGATTTCTCAATGCATGATCCACGTCTGGTATAAATTTGAAACCAAAAATGTAATATTTGCACGTTTAACAAAATTTTTTGTTAATATGCTATCTCAAAGTTAAATTTTTATTGAAGAAAATAAGTGCTAACTTCCATATAAATTTTACATTTTTTAAAACTTCAAATTTATTTAAAATTTATTTTGTATATTAACAAGATGAACATGCTGAATACAAAACAGGTGAAGATTAATAAATTGAATGTATAGTTTTTAAAATATGATCATTTATATATTTGTATATAATGCCAGTTTTAGACTTTAAATAATGTTTTTCCGAAAAATGAAAAGTTATTTCAGAAATCGTTTATAACACTAAGATCTATAATATTCTATGGTTCCAATTTAGAATTTTGATTATAAAAAAGTCTTTAAATGTGCAAATTATGGAGTATTATTCAAAAAATATTGGTACTTTTTATATTCAAAAACTTTTCATAATTTAAAATATTTGTACTGAGAATAAGCAATAGTAAACAAGCAGATATGCCATGAGTTTTTCTACTTAAATGGTGAAAATGCATCTTATTGGACTTACTGGTTTGACTTATATCCCTTAAAAAAAAAAACATTTCATAAAATTATAAAATAACGCATATTATTAGAATAAATTTTTGTTCTATTCTTTGAACAAACCATGCTAACTTAGAACAAATATTTGTTTTTTTGTCGACCAAAAAGTGCTATCTTAAATAATTAGCGACTTATGTGCAAAATATTAAAATTTTTTCATAGGTAAGAATTAATAAGGATGTTAAAAACGTATTCTGGAAGAAATATTGTCTTTTAGTGTAATATTTCACGAATTAAATAGTTTTTTTACTTTCCTGAAAACTAGACTTTATTGATTTAGCACTTTTTGAATATAGGGTATCGATATTCTTGCAAATTTTCATCGTGTTTTTGCATTCTTTTAAAAAATTTAAAGCACTCAGCAATGACATTTTTCTTTGGTTCAAAATGTTTTATTAATTTACTAACTACATCGTCGTATATAATTGTTGAATCCGTTTCAACCTTAGGTGCTATTAAGGATGATAATACCTTAAATAAATCCGGTCCTCCCAAGCTCACTAAAAACGATATTTTTGAAGCATTGTCATTGATCTTATTTAACGACAGCAAGTGATTAAGTCGTCTGATGTATAAAGAAAAATCTTCACCCAGTGTGAAAAATTCTATACTGCCGACAAATACATTTCGTTCCGACATATTTGTCTTATATTTTAATTAGTTTTTCTTTATAATTAAATAAAGACCACACCCATTTACAAAATAAGTATTAAGAGTCGCTTATTTCAGAAACTGTAAGAGCTGGAGTCCTCAAATTTTGTATGGACAACTTTAACATCCATCCTATATATATATAAAACAGACTGTTTGTTTGTTTGTGTGTTTGTTTGTTACGCTTTCACGGCAAAACTTCTGAACCGATTTACATGTAATTTGGACCGCTAATAGGTCTAGCCCCAAAAGGAACAATAGGCTATGTAAGATCTTGATAGGATGCCACGCCCATTTTTACGCCCACTTTTTGTAAAACTATTATTACACCAATTTTACAATCACAATATGCAAAAACTACTAAACCGATTTACCTGAAATTTTGCATACCGATAGTTATAAGTCTGAAAAAACTATAGGCTATATATAAGATAGTGATCCGATGCCACGCCCCTTTCTACGCCCACTTTTTATAAAATTATCCTTACCTATATATTATCCTATAATTATATGAAAGAGAATGTCTGTTTGTTACGCTTTCACGGACAAACTACTGAACCGATTTACATGAAATTTAAAACACTAATAGTTCTATTCTAAAGTGATGATTTGACGTCACGATTCTTCTTATTCTCACTTTTTTTCTATATAATTGTCATACAAAATTTCCATTCGAGACTTACAGAAAACTACTGAACCGATTTACATGAAATTTGGTATACCAATAGGTCTGACCTCAGGATCTGGATTGGACGCCATGCCCCTTTTTACACCAACTTTTTGTAAAACAATTATTAAACCAAATTTACGTTCAGGCATACAAAAAACTTCTGATCCGATTTTCATAAAAACTATTATAATGAATGTTGTGGAATGAACATTACGAAACATTACATCTTCAAAACGTATAATATGTATTTAATAATAAATATATATGACACTCTTTTTACTCTTTCACTACATAACTACTAAACCGGTTTACATAAAATTTGGCATATTAATAGGTATAACCTCAGAAGTTAAAAAAGACTCTATATTATATTGATTGGATGCTACGCATATTTTTATATTCACTTTTAGAATACCACCTATAACACCAAATTTCTAGGCTAAATATAAAAAATATGAACCGATTTTCAAGAAATTTGGCAACATACAGTGTATTTTTGGAATCAACTTTTTGATCTGGATTTTATGCTTCATGAAATTCAGCATGATAATAGTTCGTGGAAGGTTAGGTTAGTTTGAGGAAGAGAATATTTAATACTAATTTCAGGAATGTTGTGATCTTAATGAAATGCAATGACTTTTTTCCGTCTACTTTTTGTTACATTTATAATGCTAAAGATCATGATATATACTTCTTATATTATATAAGAATTATTATTTAGTTAAATTTTTAATCAAAAATTTATTTTTATTTGAAAACTCTATAATGTTTAACTAACTTTACGATTACGTAAAATAAAAATCTGTAATCAATTTAATTTATTATCAAAAATCGATTTTCATCTAAAGCGTAAAATCGGTTGTAGATCCTTATATAATACTCCCATCACTTATATTTTCTACCGGAAAACTATTCTTATTTCAAAACCTGTAATCGGCTGTATATCCTCAAAAAATAACTATTTGAAAACAGAATCGGATGTAGTTTACTACGATCGAGAAAATAGCATATGAACATTTTTTATCAAAATTATATTGTTGTGGATCCATATATAAGACTCCCATCACTTATATTTTCCACCGGTGTATCAGAAAATAACAATTTTAAATCAGAATCGGATGTAGTTTCCTACGATCGTAAAATAGGGTAAATGATATATTCATATTACATTTTCACAAAAATTCGAATTTAAATCGGCTGTGGTTCCTTATATAACACTTAAATCTATCTAGAAAATCATTCTTATCTCCCCTTAAAATTTATATTTATATAACTATTTAAAAATTTACTTTGATATCAATGAAAAAATTATCTTGATATCAATTCGGTTGCCATTTTTTAAATGCAGCTCAAATCTAAAAAACCATGAAGATATGTATTTGACTACTCATTAGAGTGTCCCGAAAGACAGCACTTTTGCAAATCTTATATAAATAGGTAGACCTCTCAAATGATGTATATTAGAGTGGGTCGGTCTCTATGGACAAAAAAAAGTTGTGTCAGTCACCCCCTAGGATTAAAGATATGTTAATAACATTTCCAAAAATATAAAAAATATTTTTTTGCCACGCCTAGAAGTACCGCCCTTTTTGTTTTTTATATATAACGTCGCCATTTTAAGTCTGATCGTAACATATGATATATCAATATATATGGCTTGACTGTAGCTATATTTCACTCTTAGAAAATTTTTTAATTCGACGTCATATTCTATGCGTGACTTCTGATATCTCGGATCCTTCTCTAAAATCGAAAATTGTGGCTTTAATGGAATAAAGTACATTGAATTATATGAACTATTAGCTTTTAAAATGCTCACTTTTATGCATAAACACCTATTTTATAGATATTTAAAAATGTTCAAGTATTTATCAACCGTTCCCATAACAAACTAATAATTTTCCAGGAAAAACAGTCGAAACTTTTTTTAAATGAACTATATATAACAGAAATCCGTTTTATTGTTGCAGTTACAAACCATTTCAGATCCTACTTCCTTTCAAAATAGCAGAAAGTTAATTATGTATGTACTATATATCAATACAGCAATATAGTGGTTTTGCTATGTCCGTCCGGCTGTCCATCCATTTAAACATTGTAATCAAACTACAAGTCGCAATTTTCCAGATAATTTGATGAAAATAGCCTCAAATATTTCACTTTACCAAAGAACGAAATTGTTTGAAAATGGATTAAATCGGAGCTCTTAATTGTGGCTTGTCGTTATTTCCCTCTTAAACACTTCCATTATGATGAAATTCTGCATATCTAACTCCTATATGAACATAAATCCCTCCACCAAATTTTGATAGGATCGGTCTATAATTGATCCTAGCTCCCATATATAGGCTCTTTCAGAAAATTAGTTTTTCATCAATAAATTGCCTAAAAAATAATGGACAAATTTCAATATAAATGCTTTATTAAACAAGAATCAAAAAATCAACTCATAACTGGTATCATATGGTCGGCCATTCCCGACTAATATTTTTTTATTAGTTTTTATTTGAAGAACTTCTTTAAAAATATATAACTATTTAAGAAAAGTTAATCTATCATTAAATAAATTTATTAAATTTTATAAAAATTAGTATAAACATTTTTGAAAATTGTTTAAAAAAGAACCAAGAGACATGCATGTAATTGTATGATAAAAACAAGAAATATTTTTATAAAGTATAACTATTTAATTTTGCATAGATTTTTATAAAATAAAATGTTTAGTTTTTATGTACCTACGTGATTTTGTTATTAATTAATAAAATTAAATGCCGAATAAAATTATCTTCCTTGTGTTAAGATAAGGGCAGAATGAAATTTGTGTATTGTAAATTAATTTGAAAAAATAGTTTTCGACCATATCCCTAGCAAATTAATTGTTTGTAGTTAGAACTATACAGGTATTTTTAAATACCTGTAAAATAGGTGTTTATGCATAAAAGTGAGCATTTTAAAAGCTAATAGTTCATATAATTCAATGTACTTTATTCCAGTATAGCCACAATTTTCGATTTTGGGGAAGGATCCGAGATATCAGAAGTTGCGCATAGAATATGACGTCGAATTAAAAAATATTGATATATTATATGTTACGATCGGACTTAAAATGGCGACGTTATATATAAAAAACAAAAAGGGCGGTATTTCTAGGCGTGGCAAAAAAATATTTTTTATATTTTTGGAAATGTTATTAACATATCTTTAATCGTAGGGGGTGACTGACTCAACTTTTTTTTTCGACCCACCCTAATGTATATAAAGCATTGTTCATATAAAATTTGGATGAATTCATCATTCGTTTCATACTTTTAGAAAATTACCCACCAAAAATTCTGCACAACTTTTTCTGTATGTAGCGCCGTATTTATTGCAAGCTTTTCAAATTAAATAATGATTTTGAATAACTCCAGCACACATTTTCCATTTACCATTAACAAATTCCGAAATTTTTTTAATTGGAGGAAGATTTGGATATTTTAATAAGTAAAATTATTTGGGTATGTTTTTTGTATATCTAACGATATTTGACCTTTAAACCTTTATTTCATCGGATTTAATAAGTGGTGTCTAAATCCAGCCAAAACTTAAGTGTGGATGCATAAAAGCTAATGAATAACAATAATATTTTTAAACATACTTTTGTATAAATGGATGTATTTGAGAAACAATGATGAGACAAAAACGGTGGTTTAACTCTTTAATGAACAACTCAAAATTGTTTGTCAAATTAAAAGTTGTTTTGTTTTCTCTGTCAAAATTCAAGGACTCATCATATTTTCCTTGGACAGTAATTTTGTTCTTTTTTAAGAATTTTGAAAACTTGCAATGAGCCCAAATTTTTCATGATTTTGTCCAGAATTTTGCATAATCGTTTCAGAGTTTCATCAATTGCATGTAATTTTTCAAATAGCAAGAAAATCGCTTGAAATTTTGTATGGTTAATGGTACGTATTTTTGTAGTTAATAAAATGCCCTGAAGCCTTTTGCCACTTTACACCAGGGGCACTACAATTCAAAGTAAAGTGTGACCAAATTTAAACTGAACAGTTCTTAAAATCTACTGCACGTGGAAAAATTAAAACAACTATTTTGAAAGTGTCCTTAGTTCCCTACCAGTGATTGAAAATGGTGATTTCAGTATAATTTCTCGAAAAAAGTTTCTTAGATTTGTCTACAAATTAGTAAAAATTTCCTAATTTAAGCTCATTATCAATTTGTAAATTTTTAAAGGACTTTTTGGTGCAGAAACTGACTTTAAGTATTAAACAAAATGCGAAAAAATATAATAACTATTTTATCGTTATAAGCTAAATTTTGACATCTATTTAAAAAAAGTATAGTCATTACAGATAGAAAAATATTCTTTTTAATTTTCGAAGAAACCCGGGCAACGCCGGGTACACGCAGCTAGTATGAATATATGGGAATGAAATTAGCAGCCTAGCTACAGTAGGCGTGGCACCTCCCATATAAAGAAAATCTTAAATTAGTATATCTGAGAAAATATAACAGCTAGAGTCCTCATTTTTTTCGGAGGAGCTTTAGTATCAAGTTGAATGTTTAGGACAAAAATGGGCGGACTAATAACTTTTAGGCAGTTATGGTACCTCCCATATGAATTAAGTACAAAAATTCGTGTACCTGGAAAACTATTAGAGCTAGAATCCTCAATTTTGCATGAAGAACTCTGACATTCAATAGGGGCTTGCTACCTTTAATATAAATTAAATGCAAAAATTCGTATATATGGGAAACTGTAAGAGCTAGAATCTTCAAAAATCGTAAAGGAAGTTTTTTAATTATTATAACTTTAGGATAGCAAAACACACTTGGTATATCTTAAGCTGGCTACACACTATAATATTCAGTAAAACGACATGTCAAAATTTTCAAATAAAATTAAAAATATTATACTGTAGATTAATGAAAATACGGATGGAAAATTGAAAATCGTATTATTTTTTAAAATTTTTTGAAAAATTTCAAAACGATTGGATTTTTCGTTTTATTTTTATTTAAACAAAGAAAAACTTAAAACAAGAAACAAATTTCAAATAAAAACAGAAACAAAATGAAAATTTACGTTTTTTCTTTGAATTTTTTCAAATTGAAGTTTCATTTTATTTCAAATCTGATAGTTTAAAAACAAAATATATTTTCTATTTGATTTTTTTGATAATCATACCAATTTTCATATTATTTTGTTTTGGCAGTATGAAATAAAAATCTAAGTACTTCTCTCATAGTGTGTAGGCAGCTTAAGAGATATGAAGATAAAGAAAATATTTAAGTTGATGTATCTTGGAAACTAATACAGCTGGAGTCTCAAATTTTGTGTAAGTCACTGTAGTAAGTATTCATATTATTTTTTAGAGCAAATGACCAAGATCTGCAACGTGAAATGGGTTACAATCCACAAGATTTGGATAATTTGGTGGCATAAAATTTACCCCATCTAACACCAGAGCAGAGAATGGCACACAATACAATAATGTCAGCAATTACAAACCAACAAGGAGGATTTTATTTCATTGATGCGCCAGGAGGAATCAGAAAAACCTTTCTCATCTCATTGATTTTAGCTAAAGTTCGATCACAAAAGAATATTGCCTTAGCCATTGTATCATCAGGTATTTCAGCAACACTTTTAGATGGAGGCAGAACTGCGCATTCTGCACTCAAATGCATTGAAAACTCAATTTTCTAAAGAAAAATTCTTCAATGGGTAAAATCCTGCAAACATGTAAAATAATAGTGTGGAATGAATGCACCATGGCCCACAAAAAATCCTAAGAAGCGCTTGATCCAACTTTAAAGGACATGAGAAGTAATTCTAATTTATTTGGAGGTTCATTAATTGTTTTAGCGGGTGATTTTCGACAGATACTTCCTGTGATACCTGGTTCAACACCGGCTGATGAACTCAATGCTTGCCTAAAATCATCATATCTCTGGCACCATGTTCACATGTTAAAATTGACAACAAACATGCGTGTACAATTACAAAATGATGATTCAACTTCAGGTTTTGCAAAACAACTGCTGGATTTAGGAAATGGAAAAACGCCAATTGAATACGCTTGATTTACCAGGCTTTCCACCCCACGAACTGAAGTTGAAAATTGGCGTTCCAATTATTTTATTGCGAAATAAGAATCCACCTATAACTGCCCAATATAAAGCAACGCATGTCTTTCTACCTCGGATCCCAACGACAATACTACTCCATTTTATGTTTTATTTAGAACTGTTTCTACTACTACTGTTTTATTACTACTGCTATATTTTGAGATTTACTTTTTATAAGTAGCAAAAGTTTTAAAAACGTATGATTACAAAACAAAACAAATGCTACTGCTACAACTTCAGAAAATTGTTAGGAGCAGTAGTTAAAGCAATAATATAATACTTGCTAGCAAACGTAGTTTTTCTAACACTGTATCTACATAGAAGGTTTCAAGCTTTCTACAAATCTGAGTGATAACGGTAAAGGTAAATTAAATTGTTCTGAATGTAGATAACATTTTCTAAAGGAAAGGTTCATTTATGATCTAAATTGATATTCGAAAGATTGAACGTTATATTTATTATACCCTACACCACTACAGTGGGGAGGGTATTATACGTTTGTGCTGATGTTTGTAACGCATACAAACTCATACTTAAAGTATACCGATCGACTCAGAATAACTTTCTGAGTCGGCCGTAGTTTGACCCTAGCCCCCATACGAACCCCCCTTTAAAAAATATCTTAAACGTCCAAAAATTTACTTATAACCATTTGAATCGCGATGACATTCAGCATAACTAACCTTTAACATACATGTAAACATTTTGGGTAATAAATTGGCGAACTGTCAATGGGGGGAGCGGCACCTTCTATATGAATTAAATACAAAAAATCTTTTATCAGGGAAATTAATAGAACGAGATTCATAAAATTTTTCACGAAGAACTTTTATATTCATCTACACATTTTGGAGAATAAAGTTTGACCCTAGTCCCCATACGAACCCCCCTTTAAAAAATATCTTAAACGTCCAAAAATTTACTTATAACCATTCGAATCGCGATGACATTCAGCATAACTAACCTTTAACATACATGTAAACATTTTGGGTAATAAATTGGCGAACTGTCAATAGGGGGGAGCGGCACCTTCTATATGAAATAAATTAAATTTATCAGGGAAATTAATAGAACGGGATTCATAAAATTTTTCACGAAGAACTTTTATATTCATCTACACATTTTGGAGAATAAAGGACGGACTTTAATCAAGGGGAGCTTGGCACCCTCATATGAATTAAATAGAAAAATTTGTATATCTGAGAAACTATTGGAGATAGAATATTCAAATTTTACATGAAGAACTTTGACATTCATGTGAACATTTAGAGAAAAATGGGCTTTCAATGGGGGATTGGCATCTCCCATATGAATTAGATACAAAATTTCGTATATCTGCCAAACTATTAGATTATTCAAAATTTTCATGTAATCCATGAAAATAAATCTTAATTAACGTTTAGAAAAGTTAGCGAACTTGCAATAATTTGAAGGACATCTCATTATATATATATATATATATATATATATATATATATATATATATATATATATATATATATATATATATATATATATATATATTATAATAGTTAGAATCTTCAAAATCGTTAAGTGGGGTTTTTATTTATATATTTTTTATAGCTAGTATATTTATATTTTCAAGTTACTACAGAAAAATATAACACATTCTGAGTGAACAGACTACGTTTTATTTTTGAATTTCGTTTTTTCGCTGGACAAATTTGGACATTTTTATAAAAGTTTAAATTTATCCAAAAATAAAAAATAAATTTTCCAATATGCATCAGAAAACATAGTTTTTTTTATATTATTGTTATTGTTTATTATTTGAAATTTAATACATTTAAAAAATACTTACCATCAGCTTTACAATTCATAAAAAACTATGTTCAAATCTTTTTATTTGTAAGCTACAGAATCATTTAATTAAATAAAATAAGTTACAATAAATGCACTTGAAGCAGTTCATTATTTATTTATTCATTTTCTTAACTTCAAACAACTATAATATCATTTCATTGTTTAAATTTAACTTTCCATGTTTATTTTTGAATTTAACTGACTTTAGTCAAATGCAACTATGTAATTTTGTTCTTATACAACTCTGTTCGTCTGATCACAATTTATTTAATTTAACGTATACTTTTCAAATTTAACCCACTTTATAAAATGCAACTCTATGATTTCTTTGTTATTACAGTTTTATACAACCATGTTCTTGTATTGTGATCACTACTTATAATTTACAACAATGTATTGAAAAGGGTATAAAAGCAGCACCAGTTGCATGAATAAAATCATTTAGCTTACTGCCTTCAACTAATGAACAGCTTTGTCCAGTTTTTATTTGCCGGACGGGTTCGAATTAGTTTGAAGTTCTTTAAGAAAAGTACTAAGTATAAATTGAAAATCTGTTTTCGACACCAGTTTCGCGATCAAATATAATATTACAAATAAGATTATTTCACACTAGATTTTTGAACAATCCAAAAAAGTTCCATGTTTGAGCACCTATTGAGTTGCATAAAGTAACGGGGTTTAAAAACAAAATTAATGTTTTAATAATTTAAATGTTTTTTATATCGATGTCATATAAAATTTGCAAAAAAGAGTATGAAAAAATTTGAATGATTTTGGATTGTAAGAAACTTATTTCTGTATATCGAATTTCATAGCAATACTCGCATTTTGAAGCCAGTAATGTGCGTTAAAGTAATTTTCTGAAGGGAGTCTTATATGGGGGTAGGGTCAATTATGGACCGATTCTCATAAAATTCGGTAGAGAGATTTGTGCTCGCAAGAAACATATGTCTAATTTCAGCGCTATACACGGATTTTTAAGCCAGAAATGAGCGTTAAAATCATTTTCTGGGGGGACCTTAAATGGGGAGTTTAGTCAATTGTGGACCGATTCTCATAAAATTTGGAAGAGAGATTTTTACTCGTAAGAAACTTAATTTTGTCGAATTTAATCGCTATACTCTTATTATTAAGGCAGTAATGAGTTTTAAGTAATTTTCTGAAGGGGACCTTATATTTGTGTAGGGTAAATTATGGTCCGATCCTCATAAAATTCGGTAGATAGATTTTTGATCGTGAAAAACTTTCAGCGCTAGTCTCGTATTTGAGGGGTAGGTTCATTTTTGGAACGATTCTCTCAAAACTTATTTATGTCAATTTTAATCGTTATATTCGCATTTTTAAAACAGTTATGACTGTTAAAGCTTTTTTCATGGGGCCACTTGTATGGTGGCTATGCGAAAACGTGGACCGATATTGCCCATTTTGTAGATCTTTCTTTTGATGGTGGGTATACAAATTTCCTTAAAACAGAGAAAAACTTCATTAGTAGGTACCAAAGAATAATTGGACTATGACATTGTTTTACAACAATAACATATCCCTCTCCACACAGACGAGTTTTGTGTGAATGCAACACACTGGCGAAAGTCCGACTTTCTCACAATGCTTCAAAATTTTTTCGCGAAAATATGAAGATAATTTAACTTCTTATACATTTTCTCACACACACAACACTTTTTGACAATTTTTTCGCATTTTTACACCGTTAAGTAAAAAAATTTGACAAAAAGATTTTAGATCCCATAAAACTAGTTGATGACGAATTCTATCGTCATGATCCTCTTAATATTTGGCAGAGAGATTTGAGTTTCTATAAAACATGTTTATGTCAATTTCGTTGATATACTGGTATTTTGAAGCAAATTATGAACTTTAAAGTAATTTTCTGAGAGTAACCTTATATGGGGGGTAGGGTTAATTATGAGCCGATATCCATAAAATTTGGCAGGGAAATATTTGTTTTCCAAAAACTTGTTTACGTCGAATTTCGTTGCTTTACTATAATTTTTTAGCGAATTATGAGCGTTATAGTCAATTTATGAGGGGACATTATATCGGGGGTAGGGTCACTTATGAACCGATCCTCATAAAATTTGGCAAAGAGATTTTAGTTCCTCTAAAACTTGTTTATGTTGACTTTCGTAATTTACTGATATTTTTAAGAAAGTTGTGAGCTTTAAAATAATTTTCGAGGAGAACCTTATAAGGGGAATAGGGCCAATTATGCGCCGATCTCCATAAAATTTGGCAGAGAGGTTTTAGTTCCCCTAAAACTTGTTTTTGTCGAATTGTTACAATGCTATTATTTTGAAGCAAGTTATGAGCGTTATAGTCGTTTTCTGAGAGGGACCTTTTTCATAAATTTTGGTAGGGAGATTTTGGTTCATATAAAACTTGTTTATGTGGATTTTAATTGACATACTGCTGTTTTTAAACCAGATATGACTGTTTACACCGTTTTTCTGCGGGCCACTTGTATGGGGGCTATGCCAAAATATGGACCGATATTGCCCATTTTCAATACCAAACAAACCTTACCTATCTATAGCTTCTTCTTCTATATATATAAAAATGAATGTGTGTTTGTTTGTATGTTTATATGTTTGAACGTTATAGACTACTAAACGGCTGTGCCGATTTTCTTAAAATTTTCACAGCCTATTTCTGTATGTCTGGAATAGGTAATACCTAGGCTACTTTTTACTTTGAAATTTCAAATATACTAAGAAAATATAAAATCCTGATATTTGAGATAATATAACAGTAAGAGTCCTCAAATTTTGTCGGAGCCACTTTAGGTCAATATGATTATTTAGGACAAAAAATAGGCGGACTAGCATTAGGGGGCGTGGCACTTCCCATATAAATTAAATACAAAAATTCGTTTATCTTGGAAACTATTGCAGTTAGAATCTTAAAATTTTGCACGAATAACTTCAACATCCATTTAAACATTTTGGGTAATAAATTGGGCGGACTACCCATGAGGAGAGCGGCACCTCCCATATTAATTAAATACAAAAATTCGATTATCTGGGAAACTAATAGAACTAAATTCTTCAAATTTTGCACGAAGAACTTAAATATTCATCTGAGCATTTTGGAGGAAAAAGAGCGGACTTTCATCTAGGGGGGGGGGGCTTGAAGCCCCCATATGAATTGAATAGAAAAATTCGTATATCTAAGAAACTATTAGATCTAGATTCTTCAACTTTCACATTCATCTGAACATTTAGAGAATAACGGGCGGACTTTCAATGGGGGAGTTGGTACCACCCATATGAATCTATATATATAAAAATGAATGTGTGTTTGTATGTTTGATTGGACTTTATAGACTGCTAAACGGCTGGAGCGATTTTCCTGAAATATTCTCAGTATCTTCCTTTATGTCTGGAAGGAACTATTTGCTACCTTTTGTACTAGAATTTCAAGTAGGCGAATGCCACGCCCACATACAATGTTAGTCTTAAAAGTTGCATAACTCAGAAACTGCAACAGCTAGAGTCCTAAAACTTTTTACGGACAACTTTGACATCCATATGAATATGTGTTGACAAAATGGCGCAATGGCTATAGTGGGCGTGTCTGAGAAAATATAACAGTTAGAATCCTCAAATTTTGTCGGAGCCACTTTAGCGTCAATACGATTATTTAGAATAAAAAGTGTACACACTGGTTGAGGGCGTATATGAATTAAATACAAAAATTCGTTTATCTTCTATTGGAGCTAGAATCTTCAAATTTTGCACGAAGAACTTTAACATACATGTAAACATTTTGTGTAATAAATTGGCGAACTGTCAATGGGGAGTGCGACACCTTCCATATGAATTAAATACAAAAATTATTTTTTCAGGGAAATTAATAGAACGATATTCTTAACTTAAGAGTATGATTTTTTCAATATTTGGCATTTACTTTTCCCTTTGTTTTTATACCCTCCACCACCATCAGTGGTGATAGAGGGTATATATAACTTTGTCATTCCGTGTGTAACACCAAGAAATATTCATCTGAGACCCAACAAAGTATATATATTCTGGGTCCTTATCAAATTCTGAGTCGATTTAGCTATGTCCGTCTGTCCGTCTGTCCGTCTGTCTGTGTAAAACACGCTCACGATAAAACGAAGCAATAGAGTTTAACCAAATTCACCCAAAATGTTCTTCATTTTCCTAAGTTGTTTGGTATTGAAAATGGGCTAAATCGGTTCACACCGGGAAAAGTTATGAATCAAAATTTAAAACAACCTCGGAAAAAAATAAGCATTCTTTACACATTCTGATGTAATTTTCTCGAAAACTATGCAAGATAATTCCATGAAAATCACCACACATTCGTTTCTACACAAGTTCTTGATCCCTGCTGAAAATTACTAGAATCGGTCCACAATTTCATGTACCTCCCATACAAAAGTACATATTCCCGAAAAATGGGTTTTTTGTAAATAACTTCCGCCACAATGTTGATATCTTCACAAAATTTTGCACATTAAAGTCTTATGTCAATAGAATTCATACGGAGAAAACATTTTTTGCATGGGTCCATAATTGGACATAGCTCCCATACAAGGTCCCCTCCCGAAAATCACTTAAACGCGCATAACTCATTACCAAATTAAGATATCCATATAAAATTTGGTATAAGTATTGTCCATATGCATAGAAATATTACTGTGAAAGTTTTTTCCGATCGGTCCATAATTGGTCATAGCTCCCATACAAGGTCCCCTCCCGAAAATCACTTAAACGCGCATAACTCATCACCAAATCAAGATATCCATATAAAATTTGGTATAAGTATTGTCCATATGCATAGAAATATTACTGTGAAATTGTTTTTGGATCGGTCCATAATTGGTCATAGCTCCCATACAAGGTCCCCTCCCGAAAATCACCTAAACGCGCATAGCTCATTACTAAATTAAGATATCTATATAAAATTTGGTACGAGCATTGCCCATATGCATAGAAATATAACTGTGAAAATTTTTTCCGATCGGTCCATAATTGGCCATAGCTCCCATACAAGGTCCCCTCCCGAAAATCACTTAAACGCGCATAACTCATTACTAAATTAAGATGTCCATATAAAATTTGGTACGAGCATTGCCCATATGCATAGAAATATAACTGTGAAAATTCTTTCCGATCGGTCCATAATTGGTCATAGCTCCCATACAAGGTCCCCTCCCAAAAATCACTTAAACACGTATAACTCATTACCAAATTAAGATAACCATACAAAATTTGGTATAAGTATTGTCCATATGCATAGAAATATTATTGTGAAAGTTTTTTCCGATCGGTCCATAATTGGTCATAGCTCCCATACAAGGTCCCCTCCCGAAAATCACTTAAACGCACATTACTCATTACCAAATTAAGATATCCATATAAAATTTGGTATGTGTATTTACCATATGCACAGAAATATTACTGTGAAAGTTTTTTCCGATCGGTCCATAATTGGTCATAGCTCCCATACAAGGTCCCCTCCCGAAAATCACTTAAACGCGCATAACTCATTACTAAATTAAGATATCCATATTAAATTAAGATATCAATATAAAATTGCCCATATGCATAGAAATATTACTGTGAAAATTGTTTCCGATCGGTCCATAATTGGTCATAGCTCCCATACAAGGTCCCTTCCCAAAAATCACTTGAACACGCATAACTCATTACCAAATTAAGATAACCATATAAAATTTGGTACAAGTATTGCTCATATGAATAGAAATATTACTGTGAACATTTTTTACGATCGGTCCAAAATTGGTCATAGCTCCCATACAAGGTCCCCTCCCGAAAATCATTTAAACGCACATTACTCATTACAAAATAAAGAAATCCATATAAAATTTGGTACAAGTATTGTTCATATACACAAATATATTACTGTGAATTTTTTTTCCGATCCGTTCATAATTGGTCATAGCTCCCATACAAGGTCCCCTCCCAAAAATCACTCAAACGCGCATAACTCATTACTAAATTAAGATATTGCTTATATACACGGAAATATTACTGAGAAATATGCACAGAAATATTACTATAAAAGGGTTTTACGATCAGTCCATATCTGGTCATAGCTCCCATACAAGGTCCTTTCCCGAAAATCACTTAAAAGCACATAACTTTATATACATAATTGGTCATAGCTCCCATACAAGGTCCTTTTACAAAAATCTCTTAAACGCACATTACTCATTACCAAATAAAGCTATTGATACAAAATTTGGCACAAATATTAGTTTTGTATACAAAAATTCTATTTCAAGATTTTTTCACGATCGGTTCATAACATGGGTGCGGTCGGTCCCATACAAGGTTCCATTCACAAAATCACTTAAACACACATTACTTATTACTTAATTACGATATAGATACAAAATTTTACTGAAATATAGCTTTTATGTACAGAAATTTTACTTAAAGAATTTTTTACGATCGGTCTATATTTGGTCATATCTCCCATACTAGGTCCTTCCCCTAAAAGCGCTTTAACCGTATTTAACTAGTTGCATTATCTATTTGTGTAGAACAATCCTTAATTTTTTTCACACACATGCATACATGCAAATTACTAAATATTACTAAGCCCTATAAAAATATAAAGAAAATGGCGTTTGTAATGTTCAATAAATCTTGGAATTGTAATAGATTTAAGCTGTAAATCATGGGATTTTTCTATTTAAGACATTAGAAAACTTATTTCTACAAATATTTGATGCATTAGAAAAGTATTAATATAAAAGTAGCTGGTGGAGGGTATTTAAGATTCGGCTCAGCCGAATATAGCACTCTAACTTGTTCAAAGTGAAAGTTTTTGTTGAGTCTGGCCTACTGTCCAATAGTAGTTTTTTGAGTTGGGTCTCTTGATATAAAAGACTTGTTTCTATATATGTACACTATCGGACAAAATAAAGTGCAAAAGTACTCATGATATGTATATTTGTTCAGCAAATAATCTGTTCAGTGATTATTGAAAATTAAAAATTTGTGTAATTCATTTAGTTAATATACAACGCTACAAAAAATAACAATGAAACAAAATTATTGTGCTTGAAATTTGTAAGTGTAAGTTTTATATATCATTATTTAAATTTTTTGTATAGCAAATTTGTATACCCTACACCACTATAGTAAGGATGGTATTATGCGTTTGTGCTGATGTTTGTAACACCCAAAAATATTGGTCCTACACCCACCTTAAAGTATACCAATCAGCTCAGAATCACTTCCTGAGTCGATTAAGCTATGTCCGTCTGTCCGTTCGTCCGTCTGTGTGTCCATGTAAACCTTGTGCGCACTCTACAGGTCGCAATTTTGAGATAATTTGATGAAATTTGGAACATGCGCTTCTCTTGTTTAGTAGTCTTAGTAGTCTATAACGTTCAAACATACAAACATATTCACACATTCATTTCTATATACATATGTATATAGATAATTCCCAATAATACATTTTATAAGGATTGGCACAATTTCTGCCCTAGCTCCCATACATCCGGACCTTCCGATTTCGACCGTTTATCTTTTAATTACGTCTAATATACTACTATCTATTCAAAAGTCGGCACAATGTGCTGATGTTTGTAACACTCAAAAATATTTGTCCTTAGGTATACCAGTCGGTTCAGAATCACTTTCTGCTTCGATTAAGCTATTTCCGTTTTTGTGACAGTGTAAACCTTGTGTGCACGCAACAGATAGCAATTTTGAATATAATTTGATAAAATGGGTCACATACTATTCTCTGGATCCAATGACGAAGGCTGCTGAAAATGATTGAAATCGGTCTTTTATTTTTCCTAGTCAGCATACAACCGTACATGAACAGACATTATTTGGAACCTATATAAGATTCAACAGAAATGCTTCGTTATTGAAATGAATAACATTTATTATTCGCAATTGGTGTAGGATATCATATGGTCGGCCACACCCGACTATAATTTCTTACTTGTTTTTATATATTTTGGTTCTGGTTTGAATATTTGGATCTACTTAAGCCATTTGGGTAATTTTTTTACCATTATTATTCACAATCGCCTTCCACTTGATTGCCCCCATACTTACAATAATGATTTTTAACATTTGTGGTCTGTTTGAAGTTGTGAATCTGTAGAGGCATGAAGGACCTAAGTCTGTTGTCAAAAACCTGAGTCGTCTGAATGTAGTAGTACAACAACTTATGATAGTATTAGTGCATTCCCCATATTTAAAATAATAATATTTTATTTATTATCAAAGATTAACGGTTTTTTTAAAAGAGAAGTGGATTTAACGTTTACATTAGATTTCGAGTTCTAAAATTTAAAAAAAAGTATGATTTATCATCTTTCTTGACTTTTTTATTTATTTATTTAGTTCGCCAATGAAATTACAATTTCTTACAGGCTAGCATGTGTTATACATCACAATTAAGTTTTATATATTATATTACAAATTAAATAATATAACTGGACATTCACATTTAGCTATTGGTTTAAACGCTGTACAGTGGGGCAGAATCGAAATTTTTTGGAAATAAATCTGGCATTTCTAAACGGCTGATCCGATCGGGATAAAATTTGGCGTTAGCGTAGCCAAGGAGTATTCGAGTTTAAGTTTTGAAGATGAACCCTGCAGATGCCCCAGGGACGGCTCAAAGTAGGGTACCTACGACATGTAAAATTTTTAAACTCGTGCCATTTTTTTGTTTTTCATCCAAATACAAAGATTTTTATATTTTCTGAAAGCGCTCGACGAGATCTTGAAACATACTTGGACATACTACTTATCTCTTATAATATCCGAGTTATAGGCATTTAAAAATTTAGTGATACAAAATTTACCATACCTTGGTCCGCCTTTTTTTGAATACCGGGCGTAATTTTGGACCAAATGGACTCAATTTTTTCTTGTTAGTTATACAATAAAATTTCCAATAATATACAAATCAATATCATTTACAGATCCAAAAATATACGTTTTTTAATTTGAAAATTCAAAAAATTTTAGATTTTTGCCGTTTTTTTGCCAAAAATGTGTCTTAACTCTTTTATTAATAAAATAAAATTTTCTTTAAGAACATATAACAATTTTATAGTTTTCTAGAAGGTATCTTTACGCAGAAGGCTTTGGCGTAAAAAACTTGTCCTATTTTTTGAAAATGTTGCCACTGCGTCCTTCCGAATATGACCAATTTTTTATCAAAACTTTAACTTTGGGCGACATGTTCTAAAATCCCAAAGCTGGGATCAGAAAACTGAAAGCACTTTTGGAAACCTCAATATGTTTTCTATTTACTCCAAAAGTATTTTCCCAGCTCTGAAAGAAATGTGGACCCTATGGGCAAAAATGTAAAAAATCCCATTTTTGGGATTTTCATTCCTATTTTTGAGAATTGCGGGATGCCCTTTGACGTTTTCAATTTTTTTTTGCATTTTCTTATTTGAAATGACAAATTTAACAAGCGTTGAAAATTTCATTGAGTTTTGTTCATAAATAAAGATTTTGTCATATATTACATATTTGTTTAATTTCTAAAACTATGATTTATATCAAAATTTTAATAGGGTCGCAGATAGCTACAACAATTTAGTCCATAATTATCCCTTAATATCTTTTTTTAGTTAGATATGGAAATTCTCGATTCTTTACAAAAATTTTCAAGCCAATATCTCAATTACATTCAAAAATATGTTCATTTAAACCTGTATCCTTTAATTTCATATTTTTCATATTTTAGTATTAAATATGACAGAACATATTTAAATCTTATATTTACCTATTTTCTATTTGTTTGCTTATCCTTATAATTGAAAGGTCCTATTATGCTTAAATTTTCAGAAATTTATAACTATTTTTTACCTAAATTTTTTCGACAGATCATTTCGTTCTGTTTCGTTTATGATCATGTAGGTAAAAATATACAGGTAATGATAATTTCGATAAGAAATATCAATGACTGAATTACAAGTTATAGTAATATAGTCCTAAATGTTAATAGGTAGACAATTCGTAATTTTTTACTTTGGAATACCTGTATCGGAAATGACAAGAATTGGTATATAAGTAAACTTCTCAGATTTTAAGTACCATATTTAATAAATCTACAATGAAGATTACATTAAAGTACGAAGAGTTGTGTTCCGTTTTATGGAGTGTATCTTCAAAAGGGCCAGAAAGAATTGAAGACATTTCAAATTATATAAAAACTACATATAGTAGAAAAGTAGACAAAACAGGCATATCAAAAATTGAAAACTTTTTAAAACTTTTTGATGTAAAAAGTAAGTCTGTGGATGGAAATCAAAAGAAATTTCGATTAAAATTTTGTAGTTGGATGGAAACTACGCCCGGTATTCAAAAAAAGGCGGACCAAGGTATGGTAAATTTTGATCAAGATCTCGTCGAGCGCTTTCAGAAAATATAAAAATCTTTTTATTTGGATGAAAAACAAAAAAATGGCAATAGTTTAAAAATTTTACATGTCGTAGGTACCCTACTTTGAGCCACAGCGCCGTCCCTGGGGCATCTGCGGGATTCATCTTCAAAACTTAAACTCGAATACTCCTTGGCTACGCTCACGCCAGATTTATTTCCAAAAAATTTCGATTCTGCCCCACTGTGCGCTGCATGATACTCCTTTTTATGACACTAGGATTATTCGAAAAGCCAATAAAATCTTCGCATCGGGTCAAAGTTGGCATAGTTTGTACGGAAATATTGGATTTTTAGAGGAATATAATTTCTTGTTGGACGATTTGGAATAATGAATTCGATTTTTCGAAGTAGGAGTCCCGAATTTGTTATACCATTCAATAAATTAACAATGAATGTTATGTTCAATCATATTCTTATACTTTTTAGAGTAGGGAGTTGAATAAGAGCCAGTCCACTTTTATATGATGGAAGATTAATATTGGGATTCCAAGGTAGATTGCATAGACAAAATAAATGAAATTGTTTTTGGACGGATTCAATTCTCTTTATATGGATTTCGTATTGTGGATCAAAACAACAGACCCGTATTCCAAAACTGGTCTCACAAGAGATGTGAACAATTGCTTTATGACATAAGGATCGTCAAATTATTTTCCCCAGCGTTTGATGAAACCAAACACGCCTTTAGCTTTATTAATAATTTGCAAAATATGAGAATTGAAATTCAATTTGTTATCAAATAGTACGCCTAGATCAAGAAAACATCAACTTTATCAAGATGATACCCATAAATCGAATATCTACAGAGTACTGGACTGGATTATCTGTAGAATGTAATTTGCTTACACTTTTTTAAATTCAGATCCATTAAATTATTATTGCAACATTTGTTGAAATTTTCAAGATCTGCTTGATGTAAGGAACATTGGTTGGAGTAATTTAAGCTTAGGAATAGCTTAACGTCATCGGCGTACATTAATATTTTGGAATTCTTAATGCAAGAAGGAAGATCATTAATAAATATTAGGAATAATATTGGACCAAGATGGCTACCTTGTGGGACACCAGATATAACTTGTATAGGTTTCGATGTACAGTTTCTGAATAATACACATTGATATCTATTTTTAACATATGTTGAAATCCATTTAAGAAATATTGGTGAAAGTCCAAGGAAGATCATTAATAAATATTAGGAATAATATTGGACCAAGATGGCTACCTTGTGGGACTCCAGATATAACTTGTATAGCTTTCGATGTACAGTTTCTGAATAATACACATTGATATCTATTTTTAAGATATGTTGAAATCCATTTAAGAAATATTGGTGAAAGTCCAAGTTTCTCTAACTTATAAATTAGAAGCTCATGATTAACTTTATCGAATGCTTTACTGAAATCCGTATAGATAGTATCAGTTTGTAAACCGGAACAAAATGATGTAATCACTGAAGTACTAAATTTCAATATATTAGTGGTAGTAGAAATTCCTTTTCTAAATGCGTGCTGGAATGGAGATAGGACTGTCGCAGCTTGGTGTGATAGGGTTTCAGTGACAATCTTCTCAAAGAGTTTAGGTATAACACTCAATTTAGCTATACCTCTATAATTAGGAATGTTGGATCTGACACCCGATTTGAACAAAGGAATAATGTATGATTTTTTCCAAGAATCAGGAAAATAACCAATAGAAAGTGATGCATTAAATAGATATGTTAACGGCAAAACAAGTTGGTGTAAACAGTTTCGAAGTATACAACTAGGTACACCGTCGGGACCACATTTATCCGAAAATTTTAACTTTTGTATAGCTTTCAATACAGTGGATGAATGTAATTTTGGACAATTAATTTGAGTCGTCTCAATAATTGGATATGGATAAGAGGATAATTGATTTAGGCACTTGTTGGAATACGAGGAGGAAAAGAAATCAGCAAACATATCACAAATCTGCGAATCTTTTGAGGATTCTATGTCATCAAGTTTCATTATTGACGGATATCCAGAAATGCGACGTTTTGTATTGACAAACTTATAGAAGGATTTCGGATTACTTTTGAAATTTGCCTTTACTTTAAGAATATAGTTATTGTAACATTGTGTGTGAGCCAAGTTGTATGCTGATCTGGATATACACAGAGAAAACAGATTCGTTGTGACAACCGAATTTGTTTCCAATCGAATATAGGAGGTTACAGCAACTATCTTATAATTCGGTTGTATTTACTGAAAATTTTTAGTTCTTACAACCGCATAGGAAAATTATTCAATTATAATGACGGAATAAACTAAAAGAAAAAAATTCTATTGTGAATTATATTCAAAACAAATTTGATATTTTTCAATCTGTTTTATTTAAAGATTTAAATTGCAATTTATTAAAAAAACTTTATGATAAATATTTGGCTTTCCCGGAACTGGAACCCTCGGTATTCTTGGCTTTTTGAGGCCATTACGCACTAATGAATGATGGAATCTTGATATTTGTGGGTATCTTGTCTGCTAACTTGTTCATCAAATTGAGCTCGATCGATTAAAAACATGTAAATAAATGAAAAACATCCTTAGAAAACAGTTTGGAAAAAGAGAAAATTTGCGAAATATACATACATACATCTTTATGTAAGTGAGTACATGCATACATATTTATGCACATACTTTTGATGATCATCTGTATATATAAATGTATAGGCAGATATCTAGTTGCACCTACTCGTTTTATCGTAAATCCGTGGACGTTTATATAGTTCCAACTCACATGTAATTTTTTGTGTTTTCTATTTTTCGTTTAAGTAATTTTAATTTATTTTATAAACGTCAGAAAAACAATAACCATTTTTTATTTCATTCGATTGAGTATACCGAATTTACTTATATTTTGATAGAATCTATTCATATTTTGTAATAAAATATTCAGTTACAGAAACTAAATAGATACTTTTGGATTAAAATATGTTAGTATAAATAATTTTACGATTACAGCAACCAATATTTGTAATTGAGGGCAACAAGATTTTATATAATTTAGTTGTGTTATCCAAATAAATATATTAGTTCTCACAAAGGTACTCATCGGTTTACCTAACCAAATATAAAATGGCTGTAACCTTAAATAGATTAAAACAATGGTTTTGTAATTTATGTGATTGAAAATCAGTTGAATTTATAGATTTTTTGGATTAATAATCAAATTACAGTTTTCGTTATGGAATATTTATATAACCAACCGATTTCCGAACGAACTGTTTTCTGTGTGTAATGTTTGTTTTTCATATTTTTCAGGCTTGAAAGTTGTTTCGTGTTCCAGGGTGGACCATTATTGTTCTTTTTACCATAGGAATAGATGCTTTAAAGCATTAAAATAATCCATTCGCTTAACGTGAATCCTCTGTGTTTGCTTGGTAATGACAATTAAGTTTATTATTCTGACATGTTCACCACAATATTCTTTTATTTACAGCCATAGTCATATCTAAATATTTAGACATACTGAAAATTTAAGTATGCTTCGAACTAAAGCCAAATTTTAATACTTTATTTCTAAATTTGCAACAAAAACTCATTCCTATTCTATTCCATAAAGTGTATAGATTGTGCTAGTTGAAATCTTTTTTTAAAAAAAAAGTGGTGGCTCCTGGTAAAAATCATAAATAAAGTCAACAATCTCAGTTTTCAAAATTATTTTCTTTTCACAAGTATTTATACATTTCAACAAATCGTTAAAAATGCTTCAATATTAACCGTAAACATAAATTCTTTTTAATAGTTCAGCACCTTCTTATTTCCTAAACACAAATATTCGTTAAATAACCCTTCTAAAAACTTAAGGAATAGAAAAAATAATGGTAATTCCCGTCGAGGCACAAATTGAGGTTATGATGAATATTTAGTTGGTTATGTGGGCATTATAATGGGGAAAAGTTAATTGAATATGATAAAAAATAGTTCACAGTTTTTGAAAAATTACTAAATCATACAGAATCTTAAAAATAGGGTCAAAATTGGTCAAAATTATATGTCTTTTAAAATGGATGATCACTTAATTCTTAAAAATATCGCTTAAAACTTAGTCCCAACACCATTTTAAGTTGCTCCAAAGATAGAAACACCACAAAAATATGGTTGAGAGAAAACAATTCAAACCTAACCTCTAAATCGTTTGTATTGGACACATTTCAAAACAATACTGAGACACAGTCGAATCAATTAAGTCGTTGTACTTCTTTGTGCCTAGATCTTCTGGAAAGATGGATATCGTTTTTTCATATAATATATTAAATTTAAAAGGTGACTCGTATGTCCATAATATATTTTCCTAAAACTTGAGGATATAATCCATGGCAAAGTGTGATCCTTTTGATTTATATATTTTATATACATACCTTAATTATTTGTTCACGATGTAGGACCCTAAATTATTCGGTATTAATTTTCGCTTATATGTTTCTTAAGGATGTTTTCTAGCATGGCGGTAACTTAAAATGGTGTTGGGATTAATTTTTTAGAGATATTTATAAGAATTGAATAATCATCCATTTTTAATGTCAAATATTTTTGATCAATTTTGACCCTATTTTTAAAGTTTCCATATGATTTCATAAACTGTGGACTATTCTTTATCATATTCAATTAAATTTTCCCATTATAATGCCAACATACCCAATTAATATTTAATCATAATCTGAACTTGTGCCTCGACAGGAATTGAGTTTTTGTTGCAAAATTTCAAATAAAGTATCAACATTTCCTTTACTTCGAAGCATATTTAAATTTTCAGTATGTCTAAATAAATATGACTATTAGGTCTGTTACAGGATTTCATTCCGATCGAAAGTGGAATATTATTTCCTATTTGTCTTCTTAAAAATTGTAAAATACAAATATTTTTTTGACGTTTTAGTCAATTTGTTCACTAAGTGATAATTGACAGTCCCATATGTCTGTATTTATATTTTCAATACATTTACAAATAAAATCTCAAAAATACTATAAATAAAACTAAATAAAACATTTAACATATTCATACGACAAAATCAGTGCATTTCTGCAGTGTATTTTTCTTACCTGTGGTAGAGGTATAAACAACCAAACCACCTTCCTCCATGAACTGTCAGATAATAAAGATGGCCTTTGTCCTTGGTCGAGAGTGCTAAAATCTCAAAGAGTAACGTGAGTACTCAGGTGGAAGCCACAGGTCTGAGTGCCACTGGAGCTATTGTTACTGCGACGAAACGGACAAGTACCCCAGGTCTGGTAGTCGAAGATGCTACTGGGATAGACAAAAAAGACAAGTTTTTGACCAGGCAGGACAGAGTTACCTCAGACGACAGTGACGACAACCTCTCAGGTCTGAAGGATTTAAACCTTTACGAGACTGATGAGGAGGACGTGCGCATGGTGTCCTCTGAGCCGCAAAAAGCGGAGGAAAACGGACAAAATCCAGAGGCCCATGACCTTGTAAAAGGAGACCCTGCAAAGGGAAACTCTGTGAAGGGAGACCAAAAACAGACAAACAAAGGACAGGACGAACGGAAAAGGTTGGCGGTCTACAAACGCTCTCTCCGGTATGTCAAATCGCTGGACTCTCGGGATCCTGCGACTCTGACCACCCGAAAAAAGCTTTTGCGGCGTAAACATACCTACCACATACAGAAGTATGAAGTCATGATAAATACTATTGTTGTGGAGGTCAGGCCATCCACGACTAAGACGGAATCCAACCAGAGCAGGCATATGATCACATATAAACATGAGCCCCATTCCAGCACTTGACCGAACACGATCACCGTCTCGGAGAATCTTGATGTACAGCCATCTTCATCAGAGAAGGCCACGTCGGGACCAAAGAGAGGTGATGACCAATGCGGCATGACAAAGTCTGCTAGCCCAACACCTGTCTGCATCTTCCTCTTCTTGAGGTACAGCGACGGTTACCAAAGGTCCAGCAAGCAGGTGTAGTATAAAGCGGCAAAGGTCAGGTGAAATCAGGGTGATACATGTTTAATTTTCAAACAAAAATTCCTCTCATACAGATTTTTATACAATCAGGAAGCGTGTCCAATTTTATGATTTAAGGTTCAATATTATAGAAAATTGGAATATTTTGGAAAACTTAAAAAGTACCAGTTGAAATAGGAAAAAGTACCAAAAGACCTATTTTATTTAATTTCATGTCCTTAGTTCAATATTATAGAAAATTCAAAAAGTACCAGTTAAAGAAAGAAAAAGTACCAGAAAATAATACATTTTAAATTTTCATTCACGTATCAAAATGTCCTCTTTTATATGTTCTCATTTACACCGGGCTATACATGCTTAATTGTTTCATTCATATTATAAAAAGTAACCACAAAAGTCCCGGGGGAGTTTTCCAGTTTTTCCTACTGAGCGCGTCCCCGGGTGGCGGATAGGGGGTGGTGAAGGACCATCTGTCCTCTCCCAGCTTTAGAGTCAATTAAGCTGAGGGAGGGCTGATTGTCCACCATATAGGAATATTATGTTCCCCGCAGACCACAAAACAGAAAAAATAAACATGGAAAATAAAAAGATAAAAGTTACGGTGCACGACCTAAATAACACAGTACCGGCGGCAAGTGTTGATCTACTCGAGGGTTACATGTCGTCGCCATTCTGTAATCGTGATCAAAATACTACTACGCAGGTGGGTACCTCGTGGCGGACAATGCGTCAAGTGTACAGCAATTGGCAAAAACATAGGGGTGAAAGAGAAGGATGTACTCGGTGAGAGCTCTAAGCTACCTCAGCCTTTAAATATAGGTGAGGATTCCAACCCCGAATCCTCAGAAGATAATAACATCACCATTATAGCAAATCCCAAAAAGGATGAAGTACAGCAGATTGTGAAACAGGTGGGTGATAGCATAGCTAAACTACCTATCTGGAGCACAGAGGAAGTATTTGAAAAAGATGCTTCAGGAAATCATAGTTAATCAATCCCACGACACTCCAAAGGAAAAGTCGGACTCTCTCACAAGATCTGAGGCAATGAGAATGAGGTCTCCAGAGGAGTTGAAAATAAACCTAAAAGAAAAAGAGCTCCCCGTCTTCTAATACTCAGTCAAAGCCAAGCCATATTTCATTTAAAGGAATCTCAAGTCAGAATCCTGCGAGTTAGGTTGACAACGCCAAGCCAGATATTCCGAAGACGACCACGTCGGCGAAATCAACATCGAAGGTGAGGGTATCTCAAAAGAAACCCCGAAAAACGAGGAAGGAGAAGTTAGCCAGTGGAAAAGAGCCGCCCACTTACGCCAATGTTGGCAGAAGAAGACACCGGGACGATCTCTGCTATGCAGTTTACGATGCCGGTAACCCGACAGGCAAAATTCCAATAGACCAACAGACAAAAATATGCGTGGTCAACAATAAGATAGTGGATCACGCAATCGCTTCAACGGGAAACGGTGTGTAATACCTTTAAAGGGAAGAGAGCTCGAGGTAGTTAACTTGACAAACGCAAAACCATTCGACGCAACAAAAGCCGAATTAAAAATATGGGTGAGAGAATCCCATAAGGGCTCTTGGAATAATGAAACGGTGTTTATAACCACATAGATCCTATGGGATGACCCTGATAAGAACAAGACGAGAAATCTAAAATAAGCAAGTCTGAAGTTAGTATGATGGTACGTATTCTGAGCGGACACACAGGATTACTAACACATCTATAAAAAATTGGCCGCGCGAGAATAGAGAAACTCTGTAGCACTTTCTTTGCCACTATCAGGCGTTCGTCGAAGTTAGATCCAAGTATCTTGGAAGTGATGTTATTCCGGAAATAACATTCCTGACTAACACTGATTGGAAAATTCTTAGGAATTACGCCCAGGAAACTGAGTTTCTGAACATTGAAAAATAATATACTCGGTGAACAAATTTTTTTCCTTCTTTTCTTTCATGAAAAGGAGCGCACAATAGGCCCGATAGTGGCCTAGGTGTATTTCTTCGGATTTGACTTACTATACATCTTCATATCAACTTAACCACAAAAGTTCTTAAAGCTTTCTTTTCAGCAAAAAAAAAAAAAAAAGAATAAAAACTTCCATTTTGAAAAAATAGAGGAAAATTAAGTGCCAAATATTGAAAAAATCTTATTCTTGAGTTAAAAAATAATTTTTTTTGACAGATGTCCCACTCGCATCCCTTTTATAAGATTTCATCTGAGCAAAAAAGGGAGTTTAAAAAAAAAATTAAAAAAAAATATTTGTTAAAAGAAATTAAAAAAAAAATTTGAAACAATGAAGAATAAAAAAATAATATTTGTTAAAAGAAATTAAAAAAAATTGAAACAATGAAGAATAGCTATCTGAACTCATTTGGACAATTCTAAATAGAGCTGAAAATTAGACTAAAAACTTCAAATACTTCAAATGTTAATACGTCAAATTTTTGACAATAATTGTGTAAAATTTTTCACATTTTTATACTATGTCCCCATTTGACTGAGTTTTGCTAAAAAAAATAAGTTTTATGTTTTTTTTCTTCCTAAAATTTATTATAGGACACCTCTGACTGTTTTCATAAAGTTTGGAAGGATTAACATCACCTTAATTCACAGTTTGTGGACTTTGTGTGTTTGGATCATTATCCTGATATCAGTGCCGTCCAACAATAAAAGCCATTTTCTTAAAATTATTTGTTTTTTTTTTTTTTTGTTTTAAAATGTCTGAATACATAGTTTGGTACATAACCCTATCCTACATAATTGTTGTAAATAATAGCCACATCCATCCCAAACACACTCTAATTCATTCTAAAAAATCAAATATTTAAAATAAAATATGAATATTTTAATTACAACAAGAAAAATAAATTTCTTACAGGCTAGCATGTTTTATACATCACAATGAAGTTTTATATATTATATTATTACAAATTAAATAATATAACTGGAAATCCAAATTTAGCTATTGGTTTAAACACTGCAGGATACTCCTTTTTATGACACTAGGATTAGTCGAAAAGTCAATAAAATCATACAGATTATTAAATTCAACACACATTCTTCGCATCGGGTCAAAGTTGGCATAGTTTGTACGGAAATATTGGATTTTCAGAGGAATATAATTTCTTGTTGGACGATTTGGAATTATGAATTCGATTTTTCGAAGTAGGAATTCCGAATTTGTTATACCAATCAATAAATTAACAATGAATGAAATGTTCAAGCATATTCTTCTACTTTTTAGAGTAGGGAGCTTAATAAGTGCCAGTCGACTTTTATATGATGGAAGATTAATATTAGGATTCCAAGGTAGATTGCGGAGACAAAATAAAAGAAATTGTTTTTGGACGGATTCAATTCTCTTTATATGGATTTCGTATTGTGGATCCCAAACAACAGACGCATATTCCAAAACTGGTCTCACAAGAGCTGTGAACAATTGCTTTATGACATAAGGATCGTCAAATTCTTTTCCCCAGCGTTTGATGAAACCAAACACGCCTTTAGCTTTATTAATAATTTTCGAAATATGAGAATTGAAATTCAATTTGGCATCAAGTAGTACGCCTAGATCAAGAAAAACATCAACTTTATCAAGATGATACCCATAAATCGAATATCTACAGAGTACTGGACTTCGTCTGTAGAATGTCATTTGCTTACACTTTTTTAAATTCAGATCCATTAAATTATTATCGCACCATTCGCTGAAATTTTCAAGATCAGTTTGAAGTAAGGAACATTGATTGGAGTGATTTAAGCTTAGGAATAGCTTAACGTCATCGGCGTACATCAATATTTTGGAATTATTAATGCAAGAAGGAAGATCATTAATAAATATTAGGAATAATATGGTTACCTTGTGGACTCCAGATATAACTTGGATAGTTTTCGATGTACAGTTTCTGAACAATACACATTGATATCTATTTTTAAGATATGTTGAAATCCATTTAAGAAATATTGGTGAAAGTCCAAGCTTCTCTAACTTATAAATTAGAAGCTCATGATTAACTTTATCGAATGCTTTACTGAAATCCGTATAAATAGTATCAGTTTGTAAACCGGAACAAAATGATGTAATCACTGTAGTAGTAAATTCCAGTAGATTAGTGGTAGTAGAAAATCCTTTTCTAAATCCGTGCTGGAATGGAGATAGGACTGTCGCAGCTTTGTGTGATAGGGTTTCAGTGACAATCTTCTCAAAGAGTTTAGGTATAACACTCAATTTAGCTATAACTCTATAATTAAGAATGTTGGATCTGACACCCGATTTGAACAAAGAAATAATGTATGATTTTTTCCAAGAATCAGGAAAATAACCAATAGAAAGTGATGCATTAAATAGATATGTTAACGGCAGAACAAGTTGGTGTAAACAGTTTCGAAGTATACAACTAGGTACACCGTCGGGACCACATTTATCCGAAAATTTTAACTTTTGTATAGCTTTTAATACAGTGGATGAATGTAATTTTGGACAATTGATTTGAGTCGTCTCAACAATTGGATATGGATAACTGGATAATTGATTTAGGCACTTGTTGGAATACGAGGAGGAAAAGAAATCAGCAAACATGTCACAAATCTCCGAATCTTTTGAGGATTCCATGTCATCAAGTTTCAACATTGACGGATATCCAGAAATGCGACGTTTTGTATTGACAAACTGATAGAAGGATTTCGGATTACTTTTGAAGTTCTTTTAGTCTATTTTAACTTACAAACAATGAAATTCAAGTTTGTTTTCTGTTTTTAATAGCCTAATAATGTAATGGAGACTTGTGGTGATAAGTCAAGAATGAAAACTGATTTTTATAAAACAAATGATATATTATTTGAAAAAGGGCATAAGATTTGTTCACAAAATTTTTCCTAGAAGCTTTGATCTAAGCTTGAGCTGAGTTCAAAGTTGATTAAGAACAATTTAAAGTGCTATATTCGATTAAGCCGAATTTTAAATACCCTCCACCAGCTACTTTTTTACTAATAGTTTTTTAATTGATCAAATGTTTGGAGAAATAAGTTTTCTCGTGTTTTTTAATATAAAAATCCCAACATTTGAAAAGCTTAAATCTGTAATAAATGCGAGATTTATTAAACATTACAGACACCATTTTCTTTTATATTTTTATAGCGCCCTAAAATATGCTTTAGCGATATTAAATTAATTTAATTTGCAAGTATGCATGTGAGTGAAATATTTAAGGATATTCAAGTTATTGTTGTACATAAATTGTTTATACTAAAATAATTTTACTAAATATAATGCAGCTAGTTAAACACGGTTAAAGTGATTTTCGAGAAGGGACCTCATATGGGAGATTGTATATCGATCCTAAAAAATTCTTACAGTAACATTTCTGTATACAAAGGTTATATTTCTGTAAAATTTTGTATCTATTTCGTTCTTTTGTAGTAAGTAATGTATGCTTAAGTGCTTGGTCATAGCTCCCCAAGGTCCTCTCCTGAAAATCACTTAAACGCACATAATTCATTAACAAATATTTATTAAAAATCACAAAAAACTTTTTTCTACAAATATTTGATCAACTAAAAAAGTATTAATATAAAAGTAGCTGGTGGCGCGTATTTAAGATTCGGCTCAGCCAAATATAGCACTTTGACTTGTTTTTGTTCATTTAGTTTATTGATTAATGCGTTCTAAAACACAACTCTTACAATTTGATCAACTGATCATAAAATGTATGAGGAACTACATAATTATTATTGAATCCAAAGTTTTACAATTTTCGGATGTGTATCAGTCAACAGTTTGAAGATTAATACTAATTTCCTAAAAATTTCCTATAAGCTAAAAATTAAAATTTTTTGATTTATTACTTTTTTTAAATGAGTTGTTAAATTATTTTTTCTATTATTTCAATAAGTGTACATATTCATAGTGTCATCTAGAAGAGTCTTTGGCAATACCTTACTTCCTAGAGTCATCTAAAAGTTTCTTCTACGGGACTTCCAGAAGTATCTCCCACATTAATCTTAGAAATCATTTAGCTCGACATCAGTTTCTCCCGACCGGTCACAATAATTGGTTTACATTCGCAATATCGCTGGCGAACTTTTTGAACGTTTGGAACAAAGAATATAAAGAAGTTGGCCTGCGACATTGTTTTACAACAATAACATTTCACTCTCTTCACAGACGAGTTCTGTGTAAATTCAACACACTTGTGAGAACTCAGTTCTCTCACAATGCTGCAAAACTTTTTCTCAAAAAGATTAGGATAATAGGACTTGCAAGCCATTTTTTCACAACTACATAACATTTTTTATTTTTTTTACGCAATTTTATCGCATTTAACAACCCGAATTATTTGTATTTTTAACAAACTAAAAAAATATTTTTTTAAATTTTTTTTGACAATAATTGTTTGTGTGTTGAAATTAAAATTGAAAAAACAAAGTTGTAAATTTTGGTATTGAAAATTAAAAAAATATTTAAAATAAACTGACTTTTTTTTTCCAAAAAAGAGATTTAAAGTTCGAAAAATAAATTTATTAAATGTTTACTGATCAGATGTAAGCAAAATAAATTGAAAAATCTGCGAAAGTAGAAATTTAATTGTAATATATATTTCCTAAAATTTTTTAGTACAATTTTATGCAACTATGTATGTTTGGAATCATTGGTGAAAGTGGTTAGAGCTCCAATACTTATACAAAAATTATACTAATACATTCTTAGAGTTAGGTACCGAATGACAACTCCTTTAGGTACTAACTGACAAGCCCCAATTTCTTTATATTCTTTGGTTTGGAAGTTTCACACAGGGAACTTCCACAATAGAAAATGTTTGTGGGGATTGGTCTTATGCTTACTTTGTATAAAAGTAATTTAATCTTGATTGACAAATATTTAAAATTTAATAACAAAGAATAAATAAGAAATGAAACAGTTGTCAAAAGTACCTAAGTCTATTGTCATCCGGTACCTAACTCTAAGAATGTATTAGTAGAATTCTCAAGTCAACATAGTTGCAAAAAATAGTGAAAAAACAATTATTATATTTCAATTTATACTTTTTTGCACATATTTTATCTATAAACATTTTATAAACACGTCTATTTGTTTTTTAATCTATAATATTGAAAAAATAAATTATTTATTTGAAATATCTTTTTCGTTTACCATACGAAAATTTACAACATTGTTTTTATACCCTCCACCACCATCAGTGGTGATAGAGGGTATATATAACTTTGTCATTCCGTGTGTAACACCAAGAAATATTCATCTGAGACCCAACAAAGTATATATATTCTGGGTCCTTATCAAATTCTGAGTCGATTTAGCTATGTCCGTCTGTCCGTCTGTCTGTGTAAAACACGCTCACGATAAAACGAAGCAATAGAGTTTAACCAAATTCACCCAAAATGTTCTTCATTTTCCTAAGTTGTTTGGTATTGAAAATGGGCTAAATCGGTTCACACCGGGAAAAGTTATGAATCAAAATTTAAAACAACCTCGGAAAAAAATAAGCATTTTTTACACATTCTGATGTAATTTTCTCGAAAACTATGCAAGATAATTCCATGAAAATCACCACACATTCGTTTCTACACAAGTTCTTGATCCCTGCTGAAAATTACTAGAATCGGTCCACAATTTCATGTACCTCCCATACAAAAGTACATATTCCCGAAAAATGGGTTTTTTGTAAATAACTTCCGCCACAATGTTGATATCTTCACAAAATTTTGCACATTAAAGTCTTATGTCAATAGAATTCATACGGAGAAAACATTTTTTGCATGGGTCCATAATTGGACATAGCTCCCATACAAGGTCCCCTCCCGAAAATCACTTAAACGCGCATAACTCATTACCAAATTAAGATATCCATATAAAATTTGGTATAAGTATTGTCCATATGCATAGAAATATTACTGTGAAAGTTTTTTCCGATCGGTCCATAATTGGTCATAGCTCCCATACAAGGTCCCCTCCCGAAAATCACTTAAACGCGCATAACTCATCACCAAATCAAGATATCCATATAAAATTTGGTACAAGTATTGTCCATATGCATAGAAATATTACTGTGAAATTGTTTTTGGATCGGTCCATAATTGGTCATAGCTCCCATACAAGGTCCCCTCCCGAAAATCACTTAAACGCGCATAGCTCATTACTAAATTAAGATATCTATATAAAATTTGGTACGAGCATTGCCCATATGCATAGAAATATAACTGTGAAAATTTTTTCCGATCGGTCCATAATTGGTCATAGCTCCCATACAAGGTCCCCTCCCGAAAATCACTTAAACGCGCATAACTCATTACTAAATTAAGATGTCCATATAAAATTTGGTACGAGCATTGCCCATATGCATAGAAATATAACTGTGAAAATTCTTTCCGATCGGTCCATAATTGGTCATAGCTCCCATACAAGGTCCCCTCCCAAAAATCACTTAAACACGTATAACTCATTACCAAATTAAGATAACCATACAAAATTTGGTATAAGTATTGTCCATATGCATAGAAATATTATTGTGAAAGTTTTTTCCGATCGGTCCATAATTGGTCATAGCTCCCATACAAGGTCCCCTCCCGAAAATCACTTAAACGCACATTACTCATTACCAAATTAAGATATCCATATAAAATTTGGTATGTGTATTTACCATATGCACAGAAATATTACTGTGAAAGTTTTTTCCGATCGGTCCATAATTGGTCATAGCTCCCATACAAGGTCCCCTCCCGAAAATCACTTAAACGCGCATAACTCATTACTAAATTAAGATATCCATATTAAATTAAGATATCAATATAAAATTGCCCATATGCATAGAAATATTACTGTGAAAATTGTTTCCGATCGGTCCATAATTGGTCATAGCTCCCATACAAGGTCCCTTCCCAAAAATCACTTGAACACGCATAACTCATTACCAAATTAAGATAACCATATAAAATTTGGTACAAGTATTGCTCATATGAATAGAAATATTACTGTGAACATTTTTTACGATCGGTCCAAAATTGGTCATAGCTCCCATACAAGGTCCCCTCCCGAAAATCATTTAAACGCACATTACTCATTACAAAATAAAGAAATCCATATAAAATTTGGTACAAGTATTGTTCATATACACAAATATATTACTGTGAATTTTTTTTCCGATCCGTTCATAATTGGTCATAGCTCCCATACAAGGTCCCCTCCCAAAAATCACTCAAACGCGCATAACTCATTACTAAATTATGATATTGCTTATATACACGGAAATATTACTGAGAAATATGCACAGAAATATTACTATAAAAGGGTTTTACGATCAGTCCATATCTGGTCATAGCTCCCATACAAGGTCCTTTCCCGAAAATCACTTAAAAGCACATAACTTTATATACATAATTGGTAATAGCTCCCATACAAGGTCCTTTTACAAAAATCTCTTAAACGCACATTACTCATTACCAAATAAAGCTATTGATACAAAATTTGGCACAAATATTAGTTTTGTATACAAAAATTCTATTTCAAGATTTTTTCACGATCGGTTCATAACATGGGTGCGGTCGGTCCCATACAAGGTTCCATTCACAAAATCACTTAAACACACATTACTTATTACTTAATTACGATATAGATACAAAATTTTACTGAAATATAGCTTTTATGTACAGAAATTTAACTTAAAGAATTTTTTACGATCGGTCTATATTTGGTCATATCTCCCATACTAGGTCCTTCCCCTAAAAGCGCTTTAACCGTATTTAACTAGTTGCATTATCTATTTGTGTAGAACAATCCTTAATTTTTTTCACACACATGCATACATGCAAATTACTAAATATTACTAAGCCCTATAAAAATATAAAGAAAATGGCGTTTGTAATGTTCAATAAATCTTGGAATTGTAATAGATTTAAGCTGTAAATCATGGGATTTTTCTATTTAAGACATTAGAAAACTTATTTCTACAAATATTTGATTCATTAGAAAAGTATTAATATAAAAGTAGCTGGTGGAGGGTATTTAAGATTCGGCTCAGCCGAATATAGCACTCTAACTTGTTTTTATACCCTCCACCACCATCAGTGGTGATAGAGGGTATATATAACTTTGTCATTCCGTGTGTAACACCAAGAAATATTCATCTGAGACCCAACAAAGTATATATATTCTGGGTCCTTATCAAATTCTGAGTCGATTTAGCTATGTCCGTCTGTCCGTCTGTCTGTGTAAAACACGCTCACGATAAAACGAAGCAATAGAGTTTAACCAAATTCACCCAAAATGTTCTTCATTTTCCTAAGTTGTTTGGTATTGAAAATGGGCTAAATCGGTTCACACCGGGAAAAGTTATGAATCAAAATTTAAAACAACCTCGGAAAAAAATAAGCATTTTTTACACATTCTGATGTAATTTTCTCGAAAACTATGCAAGATAATTCCATGAAAATCACCACACATTCGTTTCTACACAAGTTCTTGATCCCTGCTGAAAATTACTAGAATCGGTCCACAATTTCATGTACCTCCCATACAAAAGTACATATTCCCGAAAAATGGGTTTTTTGTAAATAACTTCCGCCACAATGTTGATATCTTCACAAAATTTTGCACATTAAAGTCTTATGTCAATAGAATTCATACGGAGAAAACATTTTTTGCATGGGTCCATAATTGGACATAGCTCCCATACAAGGTCCCCTCCCGAAAATCACTTAAACGCGCATAACTCATTACCAAATTAAGATATCCATATAAAATTTGGTATAAGTATTGTCCATATGCATAGAAATATTACTGTGAAAGTTTTTTCCGATCGGTCCATAATTGGTCATAGCTCCCATACAAGGTCCCCTCCCGAAAATCACTTAAACGCGCATAACTCATCACCAAATCAAGATATCCATATAAAATTTGGTACAAGTATTGTCCATATGCATAGAAATATTACTGTGAAATTGTTTTTGGATCGGTCCATAATTGGTCATAGCTCCCATACAAGGTCCCCTCCCGAAAATCACTTAAACGCGCATAGCTCATTACTAAATTAAGATACCTATATAAAATTTGGTACGAGCATTGCCCATATGCATAGAAATATAACTGTGAAAATTTTTTCCGATCGGTCCATAATTGGCCATAGCTCCCATACAAGGTCCCCTCCCGAAAATCACTTAAACGCGCATAACTCATTACTAAATTAAGATGTCCATATAAAATTTGGTACGAGCATTGCCCATATGCATAGAAATATAACTGTGAAAATTCTTTCCGATCGGTCCATAATTGGTCATAGCTCCCATACAAGGTCCCCTCCCAAAAATCACTTAAACACGTATAACTCATTACCAAATTAAGATAACCATACAAAATTTGGTATAAGTATTGTCCATATGCATAGAAATATTATTGTGAAAGTTTTTTCCGATCGGTCCATAATTGGTCATAGCTCCCATACAAGGTCCCCTCCCGAAAATCACTTAAACGCACATTACTCATTACCAAATTAAGATATCCATATAAAATTTGGTATGTGTATTTACCATATGCACAGAAATATTACTGTGAAAGTTTTTTCCGATCGGTCCATAATTGGTCATAGCTCCCATACAAGGTCCCCTCCCGAAAATCACTTAAACGCGCATAACTCATTACTAAATTAAGATATCCATATTAAATTAAGATATCAATATAAAATTGCCCATATGCATAGAAATATTACTGTGAAAATTGTTTCCGATCGGTCCATAATTGGTCATAGCTCCCATACAAGGTCCCTTCCCAAAAATCACTTGAACACGCATAACTCATTACCAAATTAAGATAACCATATAAAATTTGGTACAAGTATTGCTCATATGAATAGAAATATTACTGTGAACATTTTTTACGATCGGTCCAAAATTGGTCATAGCTCCCATACAAGGTCCCCTCCCGAAAATCATTTAAACGCACATTACTCATTACAAAATAAAGAAATCCATATAAAATTTGGTACAAGTATTGTTCATATACACAAATATATTACTGTGAATTTTTTTTCCGATCCGTTCATAATTGGTCATAGCTCCCATACAAGGTCCCCTCCCAAAAATCACTCAAACGCGCATAACTCATTACTAAATTAAGATATTGCTTATATACACGGAAATATTACTGAGAAATATGCACAGAAATATTACTATAAAAGGGTTTTACGATCAGTCCATATCTGGTCATAGCTCCCATACAAGGTCCTTTCCCGAAAATCACTTAAAAGCACATAACTTTATATACATAATTGGTCATAGCTCCCATACAAGGTCCTTTTACAAAAATCTCTTAAACGCACATTACTCATTACCAAATAAAGCTATTGATACAAAATTTGGCACAAATATTAGTTTTGTATACAAAAATTCTATTTCAAGATTTTTTCACGATCGGTTCATAACATGGGTGCGGTCGGTCCCATACAAGGTTCCATTCACAAAATCACTTAAACACACATTACTTATTACTTAATTACGATATAGATACAAAATTTTACTGAAATATAGCTTTTATGTACAGAAATTTAACTTAAAGAATTTTTTACGATCGGTCTATATTTGGTCATATCTCCCATACTAGGTCCTTCCCCTAAAAGCGCTTTAACCGTATTTAACTAGTTGCATTATCTATTTGTGTAGAACAATCCTTAATTTTTTTCACACACATGCATACATGCAAATTACTAAATATTACTAAGCCCTATAAAAATATAAAGAAAATGGCGTTTGTAATGTTCAATAAATCTTGGAATTGTAATAGATTTAAGCTGTAAATCATGGGATTTTTCTATTTAAGACATTAGAAAACTTATTTCTACAAATATTTGATGCATTAGAAAAGTATTAATATAAAAGTAGCTGGTGGAGGGTATTTAAGATTCGGCTCAGCCGAATATAGCACTCTAACTTGTTAGTTTTAATTTCAAACAACAAAACTTCAATGTCAAAAAACAAAAAAATATTTTTTTTTTCGTTTGTAAAAAATATATTATTTTCGGGCTATTAAATGTGCTTAAATTGTGCAAAAAAATTATAAAATATAATGTTAAGTGATAAAAAATATTTCAAAGTGCTATTATCCTCAAATTTTCGCGAAAAAGTTTTGAAGTTTTGAGAGAGAATAAAATTTTTACATATGTGTTGGATTTACACAGCACTCGTCTGTGAGAAGAGCGTAATGTTATTGTTGTAAAAAAATTACAGCGTTTCACTTCTTGTTTATTCTTTGTTTAATAATTTCCAAAAGTGCCCTTGACACGATTAGCCTTTTCCAAATTGAAAGCAACATCATTATTAAATTTCGAGAGTTTGTTAAAGTTAACCCCGATGTATTTTATGCTGTCCTTAAACATGATTTAAGAACCGTTTAGTGATAATTCTAAGTTTTTACTGTATATATACACTTCCCAGAAGCATTTCTTAAGCAAATTGGATTATATTTTGCTTCATTTACTTTTATTCCCCAGTATGAATAAAATTCATCTACATGTCTAAGACGCGTTGTTATATGTTGGAGTGCAATTTGAGGTGACTCATAATATGCATAAAGTAAGGAGTCGTATTACCTTTAGAAACACAAATTCATGAGGGAAATCGTAAATTAATATGTTATACAAGTGAAGTGCCAAGACAGGGCCCTGAAGATGTCACATTATAAAACTGCTCATCAAAAAAGCTCTGAATAGCTGAATTAAAACACATTTTTATCATTTTATATAATATTCCGTCATGATATGCCTTATCGAAAACTTTTTTTAATGTCCAGTGACATTGCGACAGTGCAATGACCTTTTCTTTCTTTAGTTTTGTACTACATCAGTGTGGAATTTCAAAAAAGCATTTATCGTTGAATTTCGCCTCTTTAATCTACTCACTTAAAGCTATATCCATTTTATCCATAATAATCAGGGCAACCAAAAATATGGTCTAAAAAAAGTGTTTTATGCGCATAAAAAATGCTCTTAAAAAATAAAAATATGCTCTAAAAATATGCAAAATATGCACTTAAAATTTCCGATTTTCCAAATGAAAACACCGTTTTTACCATTTTTGAGACCTTATAAAAGCGGGAAGAACCATTCATTTATAAAATCCGTTATGTTATCTGTTTTGTCATTTTATATAATATTCCGTCTGATATGGTTTATCGAAAGCTGTTTTTAATGTTCAGTGACACTGCGACAGTGCAATGACCTTTTCTTAAATTTTGTACTACATCAGTGTGGAATTTCAAAAAAGCATTTACCGTTGAATTTCGCCTCTTTAATCCAAACTGGCTTTGAGGTATATACTACTCACTTAAAGCTATATCTATGTTATCCATAATAATCAGGGTAACCAAAAATATGTTCTAAAAAAAGTGTTTTATGCGCATGAAAAATGCTCTTAAAAACTAAAAATATGCTCTTAAAATATACAAAATAAGCACTTAAAATTTCACATTTTCCAAATTAAAAAACACCGTTTTTACCATTTTGAGACCTTATAAAAGCGGGAAGAACCATTCATTTATAAAATCCGTTATGTTATCTGAAAGTTCAATCTGTCGACTTAAAAAAAGGTTTAACCTCCTTTCTTCAAGATATGTTAACCTAAAGCTTGGGACAACCATAAACTTACAAAAACTCAATGTTGCCTTTATTCTATGACAAACTTATTTGTCTCTATTTGTTAAACTTTTATTTTACTTCCGTATTCAGTATCTCGGACGGAAATATTATTTTCTATTTTAATATGAAAAGCACTCAAAAATATTTAAAAACTGAGTAATTTTCATACATATTTTAAAAATAAAATGTCCGTCTGAAATACTGAATACGGGGGTTAAAGTCGACAGAATGAACTTTCCGATCACATAACGGATTTTATAAATGCAGGTTATAAGGTTTTAAATATGGCCAAAAACAGGGTTTTTCAGTTTTTAGGACACGATGTGACAAAGAAATTGGATTCAGATTAAGCGATGCTCAATAATTCTGAAAAGTAAACTTTGGTCTCTGGGTTTCTTTTTCAAATTTTGTCGACCTATGTAATTTTCTAGGAAAGGATTTAGAAGCTTAATTCTTTTGCTTTACATTCCATTGATTTAATTTCTAAAATAAAATTTTATATTTAAAAGACAAACAAGTAAAAATATATAGTCGGGCATGACCGACCATGTGATAACCTACACCAGTGAGTAGGGGACCTTAATTCCCAAATATTTAAGCAATTTGTTGACAAAAAAATGATTTTCTGAAAATAAATAAATAAATGTTGGTAGAAGGATTTACGTTTACATTAAAGTTATTTATGCAGAATTTTATCGTGATACTAGTGAATTACTGACTTTCAGGACATTTTCTGACGGGGACTTTGTATGGGAGCAAGGATGAAATGAGGCCCGATCATTACGACAATTGGCAGTAACATTTAGACTTATACGCAACTAAGTTGTGTCGGTTTTTGTAGAGATACTGAAACATTTAACATAATTTTGAGCTCGAGAGCCCACCCAGTAAAAACTTAACTCCCAAAGTAAGTAGAATTCGAAGGAAAGACTACTTCCTTTTCTACTACAAAGAGTACTCATTTTTGTTCGTGATGTCCCAAATGAAATCCTTTATTTTTCGACTGATAATAAGTTGTTTTGTAAGTTGAGTTATTTATGGACAATTTATAAAAAATGAAAAAATAAAAAAGCAGACACAGACAGGGGTTGAACTTGTTGTGTGTTTTGATTTTTTTAGATTTTAACTACAAAGTAAGTCATTAACAAGTTAGAGTGCTATATTCGGCTGAGCCGAATCTTAAATACCCTCCACCAGCTACTTTTATATTAATACTTTTCTAATGCATCAAATATTTGTAGAAATAAGTTTTCTAATGTCTTAAATAGAAAAATCCCATGATTTACAGCTTAAATCTATTACAATTCCAAGATTTATTGAACATTACAAACGCCATTTTCTTTATATTTTTATAGGGCTTAGTAATATTTAGTAATTTGCATGTATGCATGTGTGTGAAAAAAATTAAGGATTGTTCTACACAAATAGATAATGCAACTAGTTAAATACGGTTAAAGCGCTTTTAGGGGAAGGACCTAGTATGGGAGATATGACCAAATATAGACCGATCGTAAAAAATTCTTTAAGTAAAATTTCTGTACATAAAAGCTATATTTCAGTAAAATTTTGTATCTATATCGTAATTAAGTAATAAGTAATGTGTGTTTAAGTGATTTTGTGAATGGAACCTTGTATGGGACCGACCGCACCCATGTTATGAACCGATCGTGAAAAAATCTTGAAATAGAATTTTTGTATACAAAACTAATATTTGTGCCAAATTTTGTATCAATAGCTTTATTTGGTAATGAGTAATGTGCGTTTAAGAGATTTTTGTAAAAGGACCTTGTATGGGAGCTATGACCAATTATGTATATAAAGTTATGTGCTTTTAAGTGATTTTCGGGAAAGGACCTTGTATGGGAGCTATGACCAGATATGGACTGATCGTAAAACCCTTTTATAGTAATATTTCTGTGCATATTTCTCAGTAATATTTCCGTGTATATAAGCAATATCTTAATTTAGTAATGAGTTATGCGCGTTTGAGTGATTTTTGGGAGGGGACCTTGTATGGGAGCTATGACCAATTATGAACGGATCGGAAAAAAAATTCACAGTAATATATTTGTGTATATGAACAATACTTGTACCAAATTTTATATGGATTTCTTTATTTTGTAATGAGTAATGTGCGTTTAAATGATTTTCGGGAGGGGACCTTGTATGGGAGCTATGACCAATTTTGGACCGATCGTAAAAAATGTTCACAGTAATATTTCTATTCATATGAGCAATACTTGTACCAAATTTTATATGGTTATCTTAATTTGGTAATGAGTTATGCGTGTTCAAGTGATTTTTGGGAAGGGACCTTGTATGGGAGCTATGACCAATTATGGACCGATCGGAAACAATTTTCACAGTAATATTTCTATGCATATGGGCAATTTTATATTGATATCTTAATTTAATATGGATATCTTAATTTAGTAATGAGTTATGCGCGTTTAAGTGATTTTCGGGAGGGGACCTTGTATGGGAGCTATGACCAATTATGGACCGATCGGAAAAAACTTGCACAGTAATATTTCTGTGCATATGGTAAATACACATACCAAATTTTATATGGATATCTTAATTTGGTAATGAGTAATGTGCGTTTAAGTGATTTTCGGGAGGGGACCTTGTATGGGAGCTATGACCAATTATGGACCGATCGGAAAAAACTTTCACAATAATATTTCTATGCATATGGACAATACTTATACCAAATTTTGTATGGTTATCTTAATTTGGTAATGAGTTATACGTGTTTAAGTGATTTTTGGGAGGGGACCTTGTATGGGAGCTATGACCAATTATGGACCGATCGGAAAGAATTTTCACAGTTATATTTCTATGCATATGGGCAATGCTCGTACCAAATTTTATATGGACATCTTAATTTAGTAATGAGTTATGCGCGTTTAAGTGATTTTCCGGAGGGGACCTTGTATGGGAGCTATGACCAATTATGGACCGATCGGAAAAAATTTTCACAGTTATATTTCTATGCATATGGGCAATGCTCGTACCAAATTTTATATAGATATCTTAATTTAGTAATGAGCTATGCGCGTTTAAGTGATTTTCGGGAGGGGACCTTGTATGGGAGCTATGACCAATTATGGACCGATCCAAAAACAATTTCACAGTAATATTTCTATGCATATGGACAATACTTGTACCAAATTTTATATGGATATCTTGATTTGGTGATGAGTTATGCGCGTTTAAGTGATTTTCGGGAGGGGACCTTGTATGGGAGCTATGACCAATTATGGACCGATCGGAAAAAACTTTCACAGTAATATTTCTATGCATATGGACAATACTTATACCAAATTTTATATGGATATCTTAATTTGGTAATGAGTTATGCGCGTTTAAGTGATTTTCGGGAGGGGACCTTGTATGGGAGCTATGTCCAATTATGGACCCATGCAAAAAATGTTTTCTCCGTATGAATTCTATTGACATAAGACTTTAATGTGCAAAATTTTGTGAAGATATCAACATTGTGGCGGAAGTTATTTACAAAAAACCCATTTTTCGGGAATATGTACTTTTGTATGGGAGGTACATGAAATTGTGGACCGATTCTAGTAATTTTCAGCAGGGATCAAGAACTTGTGTAGAAACGAATGTGTGGTGATTTTCATGGAATTATCTTGCATAGTTTTCGAGAAAATTACATCAGAATGTGTAAAAAATGCTTATTTTTTCCGAGGTTGTTTTAAATTTTGATTCATAACTTTTCCCGGTGTGAACCGATTTAGCCCATTTTCAATACCAAACAACTTAGGAAAATGAAGAACATTTTGGGTGAATTTGGTTAAACTCTATTGCTTCGTTTTATCGTGAGCGTGTTTTACACAGACAGACGGACAGACGGACAGACGGACATAGCTAAATCGACTCAGAATTTGATAAGGACCCAGAATATATATACTTTGTTGGGTCTCAGATGAATATTTCTTGGTGTTACACACGGAATGACAAAGTTATATATACCCTCTATCACCACTGATGGTGGTGGAGGGTATAAAAAAGTAAACAATAATAATTAAAAGCAATGAAAAAGGTAAGGGGACAAAATTGAATCGGACTGGACTGGACGGAATTAGAATATAATTATTATGTTTTTAATGAGAACTTAATATTATAATATGATATTACTTACAAAATTTATGTTTTGGATAGAGATGTTTTAATTTATGTCGTTCCGATTGTTGGGCCCATCAATGCAGGAATATATTCGACGTGGAGAACATGCTGTTGTAATTTTAGAAATTTTGTAAATAATACATACTTTAGTGTAGATTAGATATTAAGATTATATACTATTACACTCTGAGAAATAATTTCATTAATTTATGTAAAGTTTTAACATTTTACTAAAAATTGTGTTTAGTGTAATGTTTTAAATAATTTTAGTTCAAATTAGAGATTTAAGTTTAGATTTAAATTAGGATATAAAAATGTAGTTTTAATTGAAAATATATAACATTTTTAGGTAGTAAATTTTTTACAATATAACTTTAAACAATGTAACTTTTATATAATAGTAAAAATAGTAAATGTGTATGTATATGATTTTCTTGAAGATATTAACAGTATAAAATTATTTACAAATTAAATGGATTCATTTTCATACTATTAATAGGCATTTTAGATTATTGAGTTTAGTATAATTTCAACAATTTAGTCATAAATTTTAACGAAAATATTTAAAAATTATTTACAGAATATTTAATTATTTTGTAAAATAGATAATAATTTTGGTAATTAGCAATATGAATGGGTTTAAAGAATTGACATGTGAAGCTTATGTAATGTACATCATACGTGTCTTTAAAAGTTAGGTTAGGTCCAAAATGTGATTCAAAGATTAGCGTTAAATCCGCATTAATAACACCACGTTGAAATAGAGATCACAAGGCCACAATTTTTCTAACCATTAGAAAACTATTAGATTCCTCAAATCAATGCGTCTTAGACGATGGTTTGGTAACTTCCTTTAGCAAATTGGCACAATTATTGTATAGTGGGTCTTGGAACCCAATTATGTTGAATTCTTATTGGCTTTTATATATTCTAGAATTGACCACTTTCAAGAATTAACTCTAAATATTGTTCTTAACTTATAACTTTTAAAACTTTTGGGTTTTTTCCACAGTTAAAATTACTTTATGAAAACTTCCGATTTTTAATCTTTACTTCACAACAGGCTTTTTGTAAGTGACCTTATATTAAATGTCAAACGAATTTCGTAAGATTTTAACAAAAGCTTTTTATTATATGTGCCAAAAATTAGTGAATATAAAAGAAATAGACTAATTATTCTTTAACATCATTAATAATGAATTGATTATCTGTCTGCATAAAGAGACAAGAAATATTAATAATGGAAAAAATATATATCAAAATCGGAGAGATGTAAGTTTGCGTACACCACAAACATAGTAGAGTACCCTCATACGTAGATAAATAAAATATATCGCATGCTACACATTTGGAAAAGAATGCTAATTACCATTATGAATTTTTAACATAAATGTAATTAAAAAAAATCGTTTCATGTTATTTGCAACGATATCGGAACCTCAAATTACCGCCTTTTTAAAGCTGTGGAAAATAATTCTACCGATCTATCCAATTGGCAATTTTCTAAAAATATATTATGCAATAAATTATATACCAAAACAAATGGCAACTATAATGCAATAAAAAGATATATAAACGACTGTTATAACATGAAACTATAAAAGTTATTTGCAACCATATCGGAGCCTTGAATTACCGCATTTTTAAACCTGTACCAATAAATATACCGATCTATCCAACTTTTGTAAAAATTCATTATGCCACAAATTATACACAAAAATAAAGTGCAAACTGTAATGCTTAAAATGATGCATAAACTATTGCCCTATCATGAAAACTGTCAAAGTTATTTGCAACCATATCGGAACCTCAAATTACCCGCGTTTATTAAACATAGAACAATAATTCTACCGATCAATCAAATTCACCAATTAGTAAAAACACACATTATGCTACAAATTATATACCATATTAAAGTGCAATCATAATGCTTTAAAATGAAGCATAAAGACTGTCATAGCATGAAAACTGTCAAAGTTATTTGCAATCATATCGGAACCTCAAATTACCGCCTTTTTAAAGCTGTGAAAATAATTCTACCGATCCATCAAATTGACCATTTTCTAAAAATATATTATGCAATAAATTATATATTAAACATAGAATAATAATTCTACCGATCTATCAAATTGACCAATTTGTAAAAACACACATTATGCTACAAATTATATACCATATTAAAGTGCAATCATAATGCTTTAAAATGATGCATAAATGACTGTCATAGCATGAAAACTGTCAATGTTATTTGCAACCATATCGGAACCTCAAATTACCGCCTTTTTAAAGCTGTGAAAATAATTCTACCGATCTATCCAATTGGCAATTTTCTAAAAATATATTATGCAATAAGTTATATACCAAAACGCCTGTTATAACATGAAAACTATAAAAGTTATTTGCAACCATATCGGAGCCTTGAATTACCGCATTTTTAAACCTGTACCAATAAATATACCGATCTCTCCAATTTTTGTAAAAATTCATTATGCCACAAATTATACACAAAAACAAAGTGCAACTGTAATGCTTTAAAAATGATGCATAAATGACTGTCATAGCATGAAAACTGTCAAAGTTATTCACAACCATATCGGAACCTCAAATTACCGCGTTTTTAAACCTCGGAAAATAATTCTACCGATTTATCCAATTGGCCGTTTTCTAAAGATACATTATGCAATAAATTATATACCAAAACAAATGGCAATTTTAATGCTTTAAAATGGTGCATAAACGACTGTCCTAGCACGAAAACTGCCAAAGTTAATTGCAGCCATATCGGAACCTCAGATTACCGCGTTTATTAAACATAGAACAATAATTCTACCGATCTATCAAATTGACGTTATGCTACAAATGATATACCATATTAAAGTGCAATCATAATGCTTTAAAATGATGCATAAATGACTGTCATAGCGTGAAAACTGTCAAAGTTATTTGCAGCCATATCGGAACCTCAAACTACCGCATTTTTAAAGCTGTGAAAATAATGCTACCGATCTATCCAATTGGCCATTTTCCAAAAATATATTATGGAATAAATTATATACCAAAGCAAATGGCAACTATAATGCAATAAAAAGATATATAAATACTGTTATAACATGAAAACTATAAAAGTTATTTGCAACCATATCGGAGCCTTAAATTACCGCATTTTTGAACCTGTACCAATAAATATACCGATCTATCCAATTTTTGTAAAAATTCATTATGCCACAAATTATACACCAAAATAAAGTGCAACTGTAATGCTTTAAAATGATGCGTAAACTAATGCCCTAGCATGAAAACTGTCAAAGTTATTTGCAACCATATCGGAACCTCAAATTACCGCGTTTTTAAACATAGAACAATAATTCTACCGATCCATCAAATTGACCATTTTTTAGACGAACACATTATGCCACAAATGATATACCAAATTAAAGTGCAATCATAATGCTCTAAACTGATGCATAAATGACTGTCATAGCATGAAAACTGTCAAAGTAATTCACAACCATATCGGAACCTCAAATTACCGCCTTTTTAAACCTGGGAAAATAATTCTATCGATCTATCCAATTGACCATATACCAAAACAAATGGCGACTAAAATGCAATAAAAAGATGTATAAACGACTGTTATAACATGAAAACTATAAAAGTTATTTGCAACCATATCGGGGCCTTAAATTACCGCATTTTTAAACCTGTACCAATAAATATACCGATCTATCCAATTTTTGTAAAAATTCATTATGCCACAAATTATACACAAAAACAAAGTGCAACTATAATGCTTTAAAATGATGCATAAATGACTGTCATAGCATGAAAACTGTCAAAGTTATTCACAACCATATCGGAACCTCAAATTACCGCGTTTTTAAACCTGGGAAAATAATTCTACCGATTTATCCAATTGGCCGTTTTCTAAAAATACATTATGCAATAAATTATATACCAAAACAAATGGCAATTTTAATGCTTTAAAATGGTGCATAAACGACTGACCTAGCACGAAAACTGCCAAAGTTAATTGCAGCCATATCGGAACCTCAGATTACCGCGTTTATTAAACATAGAACAATAATTCTACCGATCTATCAAATTCACCAATTAGTAAAAACACACATTATGCTACAAATTATATACCATATTAAAGTGCAATCATAATGCTTTAAAATGAAGCATAAATGACTGTCATAGCATGAAAACTGTCAATGTTTGTTACGCACAGGTATAATAATAAAAATTGCAACTTGAATAAATTACAAGAAACTTCTGGAAAAGGGTTCGTAGGCATGAAAGATTGAGTCCGGCTGGCTCACATAGTAGTGATGGTTCTTAACCCGTTTTGTGCTACGCGTAATCATATAATCTTCTCATCATGCCAGAGATTATACTACTTAAGAGAAGGCAAATATTAAATAAAATGCAAATTATCAATTAAATAAGACATGGTAAGATCTACACCATGTAGGGTATCATTGTTCCCTCCCCTGTCTTTACACCTTGACAACTAAAATACCCTGAATTTGCTAAAGTTGTCCCTAGAAATACATAATTTATATTATTAAGCGAAATAGTCCATTGTTGTTGTTATTCCCAAAAAAGAATTAAACTAGTGTGATCTCATGTTTACAAATTCAAACAAAAAAAGTAATTTATTGATCATAATAGAAAATAGGTAAAAAGAATAAAACAATAATAAGAATAAGAAAGAAAATATAGATAATTCACAATTTCTTTTTACATGTTTATGCACTGAGCGCAGAAAGCTTACTATTTTAATAAGTAAACAAGTTAGAGTGCTATATTCGGCTGAGCCGAATCTTAAATACCCTCCACCAGCTACTTTTATATTAATACTTTTCTGATGCATCAAATATTTGTAGAAATAAGTTTTCTAATGTCTTAAATAGAAAAATCCCATGATTTACAGCTTAAATCTATTACAATTCCAAGATTTATTGAACATTACAAACGCCATTTTCTTTATATTTTTATAGGGCTTAGTAATATTTAGTAATTTGCATGTATGCATGTGTGTGAAAAAAATTAAGGATTGTTCTACACAAATAGATAATGCAACTAGTTAAATACGGTTAAAGCGCTTTTAGGGGAAGGACCTAGTATGGGTGATATGACCAAATATAGACCGATCGTAAAAAATTCTTTAAGTAAAATTTCTGTACATAAAAGCTATATTTCAGTAAAATTTTGTATCTATATCGTAATTAAGTAATAAGTAATGTGTGTTTAAGTGATTTTGTGAATGGAACCTTGTATGGGACCGACCGCACCCATGTTATGAACCGATCGTGAAAAAATCTTGAAATAGAATTTTTGTATACAAAACTAATATTTGTGCCAAATTTTGTATCAATAGCTTTATTTGGTAATGAGTAATGTGCGTTTAAGAGATTTTTGTAAAAGGACCTTGTATGGGAGCTATGACCAATTATGTATATAAAGTTATGTGCTTTTAAGTGATTTTCGGGAAAGGACCTTGTATGGGAGCTATGACCAGATATGGACTGATCGTAAAACCCTTTTATAGTAATATTTCTGTGCATATTTCTCAGTAATATTTCCGTGTATATAAGCAATATCTTAATTTAGTAATGAGTTATGCGCGTTTGAGTGATTTTTGGGAGGGGACCTTGTATGGGAGCTATGACCAATTATGAACGGATCGGAAAAAAAAATCACAGTAATATATTTGTGTATATGAACAATACTTGTACCAAATTTTATATGGATTTCTTTATTTTGTAATGAGTAATGTGCGTTTAAATGATTTTAGGGAGGGGACCTTGTATGGGAGCTATGACCAATTTTGGACCGATCGTAAAAAATGTTCACAGTAATATTTCTATTCATATGAGCAATACTTGTACCAAATTTTATATGGTTATCTTAATTTGGTAATGAGTTATGCGTGTTCAAGTGATTTTTGGGAAGGGACCTTGTATGGGAGCTATGACCAATTATGGACCGATCGGAAACAATTTTCACAGTAATATTTCTATGCATATGGGCAATTTTATATTGATATCTTAATTTAATATGGATATCTTAATTTAGTAATGAGTTATGCGCGTTTAAGTGATTTTCGGGAGGGGTCCTTGTATGGGAGCTATGACCAATTATGGACCGATCGGAAAAAACTTTCACAGTAATATTTCTGTGCATATGGTCAATACTTATACCAAATTTTATATGGATAGCTTAATTTGGTAATGAGTAATGTGCGTTTAAGTGATTTTCGGGAGGGGACCTTGTATGGGAGCTATGACCAATTATGGACCGATCGGAAAAAAACTTTCACAGTAATATTTCTATGCATATGGACAATACTTATACCAAATTTTGTATGGTTATCTTAATTTGGTAATGAGTTATACGTGTTTAAGTGATTTTTGGGAGGGGACCTTGTTATATTTCTATGCATATGGGCAATGCTCGTACCAAATTTTATATGGACATCTTAATTTAGTAATGAGTTATGCGCGTTTAAGTGATTTTCGGGAGGGGACCTTGTATGGGAGCTATGGCCAATTATGGACCGATCGGAAAAAATTTTCACAGTTATATTTCTATGCATATGGGCAATGCTCGTACCAAATTTTATATAGATATCTTAATTTAGTAATGAGCTATGCGCGTTTAAGTGATTTTCGGGAGGGGACCTTGTATGGGAGCTATGACCAATTATGGACCGATCCAAAAACAATTTCACAGTAATATTTCTATGCATATGGACAATACTTATACCAAATTTTATATGGATATCTTGATTTGGTGATGAGTTATGCGCGTTTAAGTGATTTTCGGGAGGGGACCTTGTATGGGAGCTATGACCAATTATGGACCGATCGGAAAAAACTTTCACAGTAATATTTCTATGCATATGGACAATACTTATACCAAATTTTATATGGATATCTTAATTTGGTAATGAGTTATGCGCGTTTAAGTGATTTTCGGGAGGGGACCTTGTATGGGAGCTATGTCCAATTATGGACCCATGCAAAAAATGTTTTCTCCGTATGAATTCTATTGACATAAGACTTTAATGTGCAAAATTTTGTGAAGATATCAACATTGTGGCGGAAGTTATTTACAAAAAACCCATTTTTCGGGAATATGTACTTTTGTATGGGAGGTACATGAAATTGTGGACCGATTCTAGTAATTTTCAGCAGGGATCAAGAACTTGTGTAGAAACGAATGTGTGGTGATTTTCATGGAATTATCTTGCATAGTTTTCGAGAAAATTACATCAGAATGTGTAAAAAATGCTTATTTTTTTCCGAGGTTGTTTTAAATTTTGATTCATAACTTTTCCCGGTGTGAACCGATTTAGCCCATTTTCAATACCAAACAACTTAGGAAAATGAAGAACATTTTGGGTGAATTTGGTTAAACTCTATTGCTTCGTTTTATCGTGAGCGTGTTTTACACAGACTGACGGACAGACGGACAGACGGACATAGCTAAATCGACTCAGAATTTGATAAGGACCCAGAATATATATACTTTGTTGGGTCTCAGATGAATATTTCTTGGTGTTACACACGGAATGACAAAGTTATATATACCCTCTATCACCACTGATGGTGGTGGAGGGTATAAAAAAAAGTAAACAATAATAATTAAAAAGCAATGAAAAAGGTAAAGGGGACAAAATTGAATCGGACTGGACTGGACGGAATTAGAATATAATTATTATGTTTTTAATGAGAACTTAATATTATAAATATGATATTACTTACAAAATTTATGTTTTGGATAGAGATGTTTTAATTTATGTCGTTCCGATTGTTGGGCCCATCAATGCAGGAATATATTCGACGTGGAGAACATGCTGTTGTAATTTTAGAAATTTTGTAAATAATACATACTTTAGTGTAGATTAGATATTAAGATTATATACTATTACACTCTGAGAAATAATTTCATTAATTTATGTAAAGTTTTAACATTTTACTAAAAATTTGTGTTTAGTGTAATGTTTTAAATAATTTTAGTTCAAATTAGAGATTTAAGTTTAGATTTAAATTAGGATAATAAAAATGTAGTTTAATTGAAAATATATAACATTTTTAGGTAGTAAATTTTTACAATATAACTTTAAACAATGTAACTTTTATATAATAGTAAAAATAGTAAATGTGTATGTATATGATTTTCTTGAAGATATTAACAGTATAAAATTATTTACAAATTAAATGGATTCATTTTCATACTATTAATAGGCATTTTAGATTATTGAGTTTAGTATAATTTCAACAATTTAGTTCATAAATTTTAACGAAAATATTTAAAAATTATTTACAGAATATTTAATTATTTTGTAAAATAGATAATAATTTTGGTAATTAGCAATATGAATGGGTTTAAAGAATTGACATGTGAATTGGCACAATTATTGTATAGTGGGTCTTGGAACCCAATTATGTTGAATTCTTATTGGCTTTTATATATTCTAGAATTGACCACTTTCAAGAATTAACTCTAAATATTGTTCTTAACTTATAACTTTTAAAACTTTTGGGTTTTTTCCACAGTTAAAATTACTTTATGAAAACTTCCGATTTTTAATCTTTACTTCACAACAGGCTTTTTGTAAGTGACCTTATATTAAATGTCAAACGAATTTCGTAAGATTTTAACAAAAGCTTTTTATTATATGTGCCAAAAATTAGTGAATATAAAAGAAATAGACTAATTATTCTTTAACATCATTAATAATGAATTGATTATCTGTCTGCATAAAAGAGACAAAAAATATTAATAATGGAAAAAATATATATCAAAATCGGAGAGATGTAAGTTTGCGTACACATACAAACATAGTAGAGTACCTCATACGTAGATAAATAAAATATATCGCATGCTACACATTTGGGAAAGAATGCTAATTACCATTATGAATTTTTAACATAAATGTAATTAAAAAAAATCGTTTCATGTTATTTGCAACGATATCGGAACCTCAAATTACCGCCTTTTTAAAGCTGTGAAAATAATTCTACCGATCTATCCAATTGGCAATTTTCTAAAAATATATTATGCAATAAATTATATACCAAAACAAATGGCAACTATAATACAATAAAAAGATATATAAACGACTGTTATAACATGAAAACTATAAAAGTTATTTGCAACCATATCGGAGCCTTGAATTACCGCATTTTTAAACCTGTACCAATAAATATACCGATCTATCCAACTTTTGTAAAAATTCATTATGCCACAAATTATACACAAAAATAAAGTGCAACTGTAATGCTTTAAAATGATGCATAAACTATTGCCCTAGCATGAAAACTGTCAAAGTTATTTGCAACCATATCGGAACCTCAAATTACCGCGTTTATTAAACATAGAACAATAATTCTACCGATCAATCAAATTCACCAATTAGTAAAAACACACATTATGCTACAAATTATATACCATATTAAAGTGCAATCATAATGCTTTAAAATGAAGCATAAAGACTGTCATAGCATGAAAACTGTCAAAGTTATTTGCAATCATATCGGAACCTCAAATTACCGCCTTTTTAAAGCTGTGAAAATAATTCTACCGATCCATCAAATTGACCATTTTCTAAAAATATATTATGCAATAAATTATATATTAAACATAGAATAATAATTCTACCGATCTATCAAATTGGCCAATTTGTAAAAACACACATTATGCTACAAATTATATACCATATTAAAGTGCAATCATAATGCTTTAAAATGATGCATAAATGACTGTCATAGCATGAAAACTGTCAATGTTATTTGCAACCATATCGGAACCTCAAATTACCGCCTTTTTAAAGCTGTGAAAATAATTCTACCGATCTATCCAATTGGCAATTTTCTAAAAATATATTATGCAATAAGTTATATACCAAAACGACTGTTATAACATGAAAACTATAAAAGTTATTTGCAACCATATCGGAGCCTTGAATTACCGCATTTTTAAACCTGTACCAATAAATATACCGATCTCTCCAATTTTTGTAAAAATTCATTATGCCACAAATTATACACAAAAACAAAGTGCAACTGTAATGCTTTAAAATGATGCATAAATGACTGTCATAGCATGAAAACTGTCAAAGTTATTCACAACCATATCGGAACCTCAAATTACCGCGTTTTTAAACCTCGGAAAATAATTCTACCGATTTATCCAATTGGCCGTTTTCTAAAGATACATTATGCAATAAATTATATACCAAAACAAATGGCAATTTTAATGCTTTAAAATGGTGCATAAACGACTGTCCTAGCACGAAAACTGCCAAAGTTAATTGCAGCCATATCGGAACCTCAGATTACCGCGTTTATTAAACATAGAACAATAATTCTACCGATCTATCAAATTGACGTTATGCTACAAATGATATACCATATTAAAGTGCAATCATAATGCTTTAAAATGATGCATAAATGACTGTCATAGCGTGAAAACTGTCAAAGTTATTTGCAGCCATATCGGAACCTCAAACTACCGCATTTTTAAAGCTGTGAAAATAATGCTACCGATCTATCCAATTGGCCATTTTCCAAAAATATATTATGGAATAAATTATATACCAAAGCAAATGGCAACTATAATGCAATAAAAAGATATATAAATACTGTTATAACATGAAAACTATAAAAGTTATTTGCAACCATATCGGAGCCTTAAATTACCGCATTTTTGAACCTGTACCAATAAATATACCGATCTATCCAATTTTTGTAAAAATTCATTATGCCACAAATTATACACCAAAATAAAGTGCAACTGTAATGCTTTAAAATGATGCGTAAACTAATGCCCTAGCATGAAAACTGTCAAAGTTATTTGCAACCATATCGGAACCTCAAATTACCGCGTTTTTAAACATAGAACAATAATTCTACCGATCCATCAAATTGACCATTTTTTAGACGAACACATTATGCCACAAATGATATACCAAATTAAAGTGCAATCATAATGCTCTAAACTGATGCATAAATGACTGTCATAGCATGAAAACTGTCAAAGTAATTCACAACCATATCGGAACCTCAAATTACCGCCTTTTTAAACCTGGGAAAATAATTCTATCGATCTATCCAATTGGCCATATACCAAAACAAATGGCGACTAAAATGCAATAAAAAGATGTATAAACGACTGTTATAACATGAAAACTATAAAAGTTATTTGCAACCATATCGGGGCCTTAAATTACCGCATTTTTAAACCTGTACCAATAAATATACCGATCTATCCAATTTTTGTAAAAATTCATTATGCCACAAATTATACACAAAAACAAAGTGCAACTATAATGCTTTAAAATGATGCATAAATGACTGTCATAGCATGAAAACTGTCAAAGTTATTCACAACCATATCGGAACCTCAAATTACCGCGTTTTTAAACCTGGGAAAATAATTCTACCGATTTATCCAATTGGCCGTTTTCTAAAAATACATTATGCAATAAATTATATACCAAAACAAATGGCAATTTTAATGCTTTAATATGGTGTATAAACGACTGACCTAGCGCGAAAACTGCCAAAGTTAATTGCAGCCATATCGGAACCTCAGATTACCGAGTTTATTAAACATAGAACAATAATTCTACCGATCTATCAAATTCACCAATTAGTAAAAACACACATTATGCTACAAATTATATACCATATTAAAGTGCAATCATAATGCTTTAAAATGAAGCATAAATGACTGTCATAGCATGAAAACTGTCAATGTTTGTTACGCACAGGTATAATAATAAAAATTGCAACTTGAATAAATTACAAGAAACTTCTGGAAAAGGGTTCGTAGGCATGAAAGATTGAGTCCGGCTGGCTCACATAGTAGTGATGGTTCTTAACCCGTTTTGTGCTACGCGTAATCATATAATCTTCTCATCATGCCAGAGATTATACTACTTAAGAGAAGGCAAATATTAAATAAAATGCAAATTATCAATTAAATAAGACATGGTAAGATCTACACCATGTAGGGTATCATTGTTCCCTCCCCTGTCTTTACACCTTGACAACTAAAATACCCTGAATTTGCTAAAGTTGTCCCTAGAAATACATAATTTATATTATTAAATAGTCCATTGTTGTTGTTATTCCCAAAAAAGAATTAAACTAGTGTGATCTCATGTTTACAAATTCAAACAAAAACAAGTTAGAGTGCTATATTCGGCTGAGCCGAATCTTAAATACCCTCCACCAGCTACTTTTATATTAATACTTTTCTAATGCATCAAATATTTGTAGAAATAAGTTTTCTAATGTCTTAAATAGAAAAATCCCATGATTTACAGCTTAAATCTATTACAATTCCAAGATTTATTGAACATTACAAACGCCATTTTCTTTATATTTTATAGGGCTTAATAATATTTAGTAATTTGCATGTATGCATGTGTGTGAAAAAAATTAAGGATTGTTCTATACAAATAGATAATGCAACTAGTTAATACGGTTAAAGCGCTTTTAGGGGAAGGACCTAGTATGGGAGATATGACCAAATATAGACCGATCGTAAAAAATTCTTTAAGTAAAATTTCTGTACATAAAAGCTATATTTCAGTAAAATTTTGTATCTATATCGTAATTAAGTAATAAGTAATGTGTGTTTAAGTGATTTTGTGAATGGAACCTTGTATGGGACCGACCGCACCCATGTTATGAACCGATCGTGAAAAAATCTTGAAATAGAATTTTTGTATACAAAACTAATATTTGTGCCAAATTTTGTATCAATAGCTTTATTTGGTAATGAGTAATGTGCGTTTAAGAGATTTTTGTAAAAGGACCTTGTATGGGAGCTATGACCAATTATGTATATAAAGTTATGTGCTTTTAAGTGATTTTCGGGAAAGGACCTTGTATGGGAGCTATGACCAGATATGGACTGATCGTAAAACCCTTTTATAGTAATATTTCTGTGCATATTTCTCAGTAATATTTCCGTGTATATAAGCAATATCTTAATTTAGTAATGAGTTATGCGCGTTTGAGTGATTTTTGGGAGGGGACCTTGTATGGGAGCTATGACCAATTATGAACGGATCGGAAAAAAAATTCACAGTAATATATTTGTGTATATGAACAATACTTGTACCAAATTTTATATGGATTTCTTTATTTTGTAATGAGTAATGTGCGTTTAAATGATTTTCGGGAGGGGACCTTGTATGGGAGCTATGACCAATTTTGGACCGATCGTAAAAAATGTTCACAGTAATATTTCTATTCATATGAGCAATACTTGTACCAAATTTTATATGGTTATCTTAATTTGGTAATGAGTTATGCGTGTTCAAGTGATTTTTGGGAAGGGACCTTGTATGGGAGCTATGACCAATTATGGACCGATCGGAAACAATTTTCACAGTAATATTTCTATGCATATGGGCAATTTTATATTGATATCTTAATTTAATATGGATATCTTAATTTAGTAATGAGTTATGCGCGTTTAAGTGATTTTCGGGAGGGGACCTTGTATGGGAGCTATGACCAATTATGGACCGATCGGAAAAAAACTTTCACAGTAATATTTCTGTGCATATGGTAAATACACATACCAAATTTTATATGGATATCTTAATTTGGTAATGAGTAATGTGCGTTTAAGTGATTTTCGGGAGGGGACCTTGTATGGGAGCTATGACCAATTATGGACCGATCGGAAAAAACTTTCACAGTAATATTTCTGTGCATATGGTCAATACTTATACCAAATTTTATATGGATAGCTTAATTTGGTAATGAGTAATGTGCGTTTAAGTGATTTTCGGGAGGGGACCTTGTATGGGAGCTATGACCAATTATGGACCGATCGGAAAAAACTTTCACAGTAATATTTCTATGCATATGGACAATACTTATACCAAATTTTGTATGGTTATCTTAATTTGGTAATGAGTTATGCGCGTTTAAGTGATTTTCGGGAGGGGACCTTGTATGGGAGCTATGACCAATTATGGACCGATCCAAAAACAATTTCACAGTAATATTTCTATGCATATGGACAATACTTATACCAAATTTTATATGGATATCTTAATTTGGTAATGAGTTATGCGCGTTTTAAGTGATTTTCGGGAGGGGACCTTGTATGGGAGCTATGTCCAATTATGGACCCATGCAAAAAATGTTTTCTCCGTATGAATTCTATTGACATAAGACTTTAATGTGCAAAATTTTGTGAAGATATCAACATTGTGGCGGAAGTTATTTACAAAAAACCCATTTTTCGGGAATATGTACTTTTGTATGGGAGGTACATGAAATTGTGGACCGATTCTAGTAATTTTCAGCAGGGATCAAGAACTTGTGTAGAAACGAATGTGTGGTGATTTTCATGGAATTATCTTGCATAGTTTTCGAGAAAATTACATCAGAATGTGTAAAAAATGCTTATTTTTTTCCGAGGTTGTTTTAAATTTTGATTCATAACTTTTCCCGGTGTGAACCGATTTAGCCCATTTTCAATACCAAACAACTTAGGAAAATGAAGAACATTTTGGGTGAATTTGGTTAAACTCTATTGCTTCGTTTTATCGTGAGCGTGTTTTACACAGACAGACGGACAGACGGACATAGCTAAATCGACTCAGAATTTGATAAGGACCCAGAATATATATACTTTGTTGGGTCTCAGATGAATATTTCTTGGTGTTACACACGGAATGACAAGTTATATATACCCTCTATCACCACTGATGGTGGTGGAGGGTATAAAAAGCAATGAAAAAGGTAAAGGGGACAAATTGAATCGGACTGGACTGGACGGAATTAGAATATAATTATTATGTTTTTAATGAGAACTTAATATTATAAATATGATATTACTTACAAAATTTATGTTTTGGATAGAGATGTTTTAATTTATGTCGTTCCGATTGTTGGGCCCATCAATGCAGGAATATATTCGACGTGGAGAACATGCTGTTGTAATTTTAGAAATTTTGTAAATAATACATACTTTAGTGTAGATTAGATATTAAGATTATATACTATTACACTCTGAGAAATAATTTCATTAATTTATGTAAAGTTTTAACATTTTACTAAAAATTTGTGTTTAGTGTAATGTTTTAAATAATTTAGTTCAAATTAGAGATTTAAGTTTAGATTTAAATTAGGATAATAAAAATGTAGTTTAATTGAAAATATATAACATTTTTAGGTAGTAAATTTTTACAATATAACTTTAAACAATGTAACTTTTATATAATAGTAAAAATAGTAAATGTGTATGTATATGATTTTCTTGAAGATATTAACAGTATAAAATTATTTACAAATTAAATGGATTCATTTTCATACTATTAATAGGCATTTTAGATTATTGAGTTTAGTATAATTTCAACAATTTAGTTCATAAATTTTAACGAAAATATTTAAAAATTATTTACAGAATATTTAATTATTTTGTAAAATAGATAATAATTTTGGTAATTAGCAATATGAATGGGTTTAAAGAATTGACATGTGAAGCTTATGTAATGTACATCATACGTGTCTTTAAAAGTTAGGTTAGGTCCAAAATGTGATTCAAAGATTAGCGTTAAATCCGCATTAATAACACCACGTTGAAATAGAGATCACAAGGCCACAATTTTTCTAACCATTAGAAACTATTAGATTCCTCAAATCAATGCGTCTTAGACGATGGTTTGGTAACTTCCTTTAGCAAATTGGCACAATTATTGTATAGTGGGTCTTGGAACCCAATTATGTTGAATTCTTATTGGCTTTTATATATTCTAGAGTTGACCACTTTCAAGAATTAACTCTAAATATTGTTCTTAACTTATAACTTTTAAAACTTTTGGGTTTTTCCACAGTTAAAATTACTTTATGAAAACTTCCGATTTTTAATCTTTACTTCACAACAGGCTTTTTGTAAGTGACCTTATATTAAATGTCAAACGAATTTCGTAAGATTTTAACAAAAGCTTTTTAGTATATGTTCCAAAAATTAGTGAATATAAAAGAAATAGACTAATTATTCTTTAACATCATTAATAATGAATTGATTATCTGTCTGCATAAAAGAGACAAAAAATATTAATAATGGAAAAAATATATATCAAAATCGGAGAGATGTAAGTTTGCGTACACACACAAACATAGTAGAGTACCTCATACGTAGATAAATAAATATATCGCATGCTACACATTTGGGAAAGAATGCTAATTACCATTATGAATTTTTAACATAAATGTAATTAAAAAAAATCGTTTCATGTTATTTGCAACGATATCGGAACCTCAAATTACCCGCCTTTTTAAAGCTGTGAAAATAATTCTACCGATCTATCCAATTGGCAATTTTCTAAAAATATATTATGCAATAAATTATATACCAAAACAATGGCAACTATAATGCAATAAAAAGATATATAAACGACTGTTATAACATGAAAACTATAAAAGTTATTTGCAACCATATCAGAGCCTTGAATTACCCGCATTTTTTAACCTGTACCAATAAATATACCGATCTATCCAACTTTTGTAAAAATTCATTATGCCACAAATTATACACCAAAATAAAGTGCAACTGTAATGCTTTAAAATGATGCATAAACTATTGCCCTAGCATGAAAACTGTCAAAGTTATTTGCAACCATATCGGAACCTCAAATTACCGCGTTTATTAAACATAGAACAATAATTCTACCGATCAATCAAATTCACCAATTAGTAAAAACACACATTATGCTACAAATTATATACCATATTAAAGTGCAATCATAATGCTTTAAAATGAAGCATAAAGACTGTCATAGCATGAAAACTGTCAATGTTATTTGCAATCATATCGGAACCTCAATTACCGCCTTTTTAAAGCTGTGAAAATAATTCTACCGATCCATCAAATTGACCATTTTCTAAAAATATATTATGCAATAAATTATATATTAAACATAGAATAATAATTCTATACCGATCTATCAAATTGACCAATTTGTAAAAACACACATTATGCTACAAATTATATACCATATTAAAGTGCAATCATAATGCTTTAAAATGATGCATAAATGACTGTCATAGCATGAAAACTGTCAATGTTATTTGCAACCATATCGGAACCCTCAAATTACCGCCTTTTTAAAGCTGTGAAAATAATTCTACCGATCTATCCAATTGGCAATTTTCTAAAAATACATTATGCAATAAATTATATACCAAAACAAATGGCAACTATAATGCAATAAAAAGATATATAAACGACTGTTACAACATGAAAACTATAAAGTTATTTGCAACCATATCGGAGCCTTGAATTACCGCATTTTTAAACCTGTACCAATAAATATACCGTTTCTCTCCAATTTTTGTAAAAATTCATTATGCCACAAATTATACACAAAAACAAAGTGCAACTGTAATGGTTTAAATGATGCAATAAATGACTGTCATAGCATGAAAACTGTCAAAGTTATTCACAACCATATCGGAACCTCAAATTACCGCGTTTTTAAACCTCGGAAAATAGTTCTACCGATTTATATCCAATTGGCCGTTTTCTAAAAATACATTATGCAATAAATTATATACCAAAACAAATGGCAATTTAATGCTTTAAATGGTGCATAAACGACTGTCCTAGCACGAAAATTGCCAAGTTAATTGCAGCCATATCGGAACCTCAGATTACCGCGTTTATTAAACATAGAACAATAATTCTACCGATCTATCAAAATTCACCAATTACTAAAAACACACATTATGCTACAAATTATATACCATATTAAAGTGCAATCATAATGCCTTTAAAATGAAGCATAAAGACTGTCATAGCATGAAAACTGTCAATGTTATTTGCAACCATATCGGAACCTCAAATTACCGGCCTCTTTTTAAAGCTGTGAAAATAATTCTACCGATCTATCCAATTGGCCATTTTCTAAAAATATATTATGCAATAAATTATATATTAAACATAGAATAATATTCTACCGATCTATCAAATTGACCAATTTGTAAAAACACACATTATGCTACAAATTATATACCATATTAAAGTGCAATCATAATGCTTTAAAATGATGCATAAATGACTGTCATAGCATGAAAAACTGTCAATGTTATTTGCAACCATATCGGGAACCTCAAATTACCGCCTTTTTAAAGCTGTGAAAATAATTCTACCGATCTATCCAATTGGCAATTTTCTAAAAATACATTATGCAATAAATTATATACCAAAACAAATGGCAACTATAATGCAATAAAAAGATATATAAACGACTGTTACAACATGAAAACTATAAAAGTTATTTGCAACCATATCGGAGCCTTGAATTACCGCATTTTTAAACCTGTACCAATAAATAACCGTTCTCTCCAATTTTTGTAAAAATTCATTATGCCCAAATTATACACAAACAAAAAGTGCAACTGTAATGGTTTAAAATGATGCATAAATGACTGTCATAGCATGAAAACTGTCAAAGTTATTCACAACCATATCGGAACCTCAATTACCGCGTTTTTAAACCTCGGAAAATAGTTCTACCGATTTATCCAATTGGCCGTTTTCTAAAATACATTATGCAATAAATTATATACCAAACAAATGGCAATTTTAATGCTTTAAAATGGTGCATAAACGACTGTCCTAGCACGAAAATTGCCAAAGTTAATTGCAGCCATATCGGAACCTCAGATTACCGCGTTTATTAAACATAGAACAATAATTCTAATCTACTACCGATCTATCATTCACCAATTACTAAAACACACATTATGCTACAAATTATATACCATATTAAAGTGCAATCATAATGCTTTAAAATGAAGCATAAAGACTGTCATAGCATGAAAACTGTCAATGTTATTTGCAACCATATCGGAACCTCAAATTACCGCCTTTTTAAAGCTGTGAAAATAATTCTACCGATCTATCCAATTGGCCATTTTCTTAAAATACATTATGCAATAAATTATATACCAAAACAAATGGCAATTTTAATGCTTTAAATGGTGCATAAACGACTGTCCTAGCACGAACTGCCAAAGTTAATTGCAACCATATCGGAACCTCATCAGATTACTGCTTTTATTAAACATAGAACATAATTCTATCTACCGATCTATCAAATTCACCAATTACTAAAACACACATTATGCTACAAATTATATACCATATTAAAGTGCAATCATAATGCTTTAAAATGATGCATAAATGACTGTCATAGCATGAAAACTGTCAATGTTATTTTGCAACCATATCGGAACCTCAAATTACCGCCTTTTTAAAGCTGTGAAATAATTCTACCGATCTATCCAATTGGCAATTTTCTAAAAATATTTATGCAATAAATTATATACCAAAACAAATGGCAACTATAATGCAATAAAAGATATATAAACGACTGTTATAACATGAAACTATAAAAGTTATTTGCAACCATATCGGAGCCTTGAATTACCGCATTTTTAACCTGTACCAATAAATAT